>NC_034597.1:84295502-84312532 GCF_900095145.1 Mus pahari | reverse complement strand
TAATGACAGCTACTTTTCTTTTGTGTTACTGAATACTAAGATAATTATTAATAATACCAGTTTCTCCAGGGCTCTACAGAGAAACCCTGTCTCAATATACAGAGAAACACTGTCTCAGAGAGAGAGAGAGAGAGAGAGAGAGAGAGAGAGAGAGAGAGAGAGAATACCCTTTTTCTGTTTCAGTATTAAGAACTACTTCTCTGTGAGGTACAGAAATATTTAGTGCTTTCTTTTCTAAAAAGCTATAAATTAGGCAAGTATGTGTTTCTTTGTTATATTTTCATTGCTGTTATGAAACATCAATATCAAGGAAAGTATTTATTTCAGGTTCACATTTTCAGAAGTTTGAGTCCATGATCAACATGATGGGTAACCTGGCAACAGGCTAAAGGTCATGACATTGGAGCAGTAGCTGCATTCTTACAAAGTGAGATAACACTGAACTATAAGGAGAGAGAGAGAGAGGAGGTGGGAGGAAGAGAGAGATTTTATAGACTTTTATGTCCTCAAATTCTACAGATGTATACTTGCCTTCTTCAATAAAGCAACACCTCCCAATTCTTCCCAAAGTATTCTACTAACTGGGAAGGACCAAGCATTTACATATGAATCTGATTAATAAATTGTTATTTATGAATTATCTATACATTAGGATGAGTGGCATCACTCTTTATACCTTCATGCATAGCAGACATTAACTAGAAATATAAAGAAAATGACTCCTCCAGCAAGGTCTTCTATTTTACCTAATAATATGGCACTGGGAGGACAAATGAAGCAATCAATTCCCTCACATTTTATTATTCTTTTTCTTCAACTGAATAATAAAAGCAGTGTTGACTTATCTTTAATATTTTACTTACAGTTAATGTAGTCATTATCACTCATAATTACATTCATGGGTTTACAATGAGAAAATATTACACCTACAGGAAATTAGATACATATGATATCTAGTGCCCCATGGATTGCTTCATTGTAAGTTTGAAAATATTCTTTATTTGCACGATACTTAATTTTCTCTCCATTTTCCTTCATTAAGAGTATTAGACATTTTATTAACTATAATAAAGCCTTAAAGTACATTTATATTACTCATCGTTTTATATTGCAGCTGAGACTAATAAGGATATTGAATTGAGACAGTATTGGTAATGTGATATCTTTGGTAGCCATAATAGCTAAGGCCTTCTCATTTCATTTCTTCAATACAGAGAAATTGGCTGAATCATTAGGATTCTACTTTCAGAAAATTTTAGCTTGCAATGAAGACATACAAACGAGTGGCTACAGGGTATTGCCCTCATATATTAATTGTGTTTCAGAATTTCCTTGTGTTAGAACTGCAAAGTCTTCCTTAATATGAAAATCTATCTCTTTAAGAAGACACCTGAGCTCCTCAGTCTTACCCTGACTACTCCGCAGAGCTCCAATGGACTAACTGCCAACCAGAGAATATACGTGGATGGATGCATGGCTCCAGCAACATATGTAGAAGAAGATTTCATCTGGCATCATTGGAAGGAGAGGGTCCTTGGTCCTGTGGAGGCTTATTGTCCCAGCATAGGGGGATGCTAGAAGGGTGAGGTGAGAATAGGTGGGTGGGTTGGGAACACCCTCTTAGAGCGAAAGGGGGTGGGAGGATGGCATGGGGGTTTGCCAATGGGAGACCGGGAAGGGGGGAAATATTTGAAAGGTAAGTAAATAAAATAAACACTAACCCTCTCCTGACTAGACATCTGAGACCCAACATTATCTGACCCCTACCTGCTTCTTCAATATCTCCATTTACCGTATGCATTACTGGAGGGTGTCTACAGTAAATTATGTTTGCTTCTCAAGAATGCCCGAATAAGTTCATTCTTTTTCTTAAGATAAAAATTATTTTTAACTCCCTCTCTCCTGCCCCCCCCTCTCTACCTCCCTCCCTACTCCTCTCTCTCTTCCTCCTGGAAAATACTTTCTCCAGATTTTTGTAGTCTGTGACTATATATGTGTTCGATGATCAGTCTATGAATTAGTGTCTTCCTTCATATGTAATATAATTTATGTTAACTTATAGCACACAGTATTTCTTTCTTTATAGAAATATTTTAAGATCACCCCTTTTAACAATGGAAATCTTTATTTTAATCTTCTACTACAATTAGCCTCAGTAAGTGAAGAGTCGCAAGGTTTCTCCCATGTTTAGGTAATTGGCTAGCACACAGTGGACAGTCAATTAAATATTTATGGGATAAATAACTGAGTTCTATTTCTGTGCAGGTTTAATAGCTTTCATAAGAAGTCAAGGAGTTCTTTCACACAAAAAAATTCTCTTACTTACTTTGCTCTCATCCAGCCCTTCAGAGTGCTGTTCTCTTTTACCTCAGTCTAAACTTAATCTATTTGTATAATCACTTTAGACTAGATAGCTATCAGATTAGATGATGTTTATTACAGCGCCTAATTGCATCCTAAACTTTCAGTAACTGTTAATTATCAATAATTGCCAAACATTCAACCAGGATTGGCCTCTAGCTCTTTTAAAATGTTATTCAGAGAAGCTGAAACTCAAGGTTGTCACGACTGGAGAGACAAGAACTACACTAATCATTCTCATCTGTTTTTACATATTATGTATAGTCTACTAAAAATCCTTTATATTAAAAGATGGGATCACCTTTCCAATCTTCATAATATAGCACATTTCCATTTTGAGGCCTGGAATGTAAATTCTAGTGATTTGTTCTCATTCTGTTTGTGTTAGATATAATTGGATGTTTTCTTTTTCACTACAATCAATTTCATTTTGCTTATTTTTTTTTTTTTCAGAAACACATGGTTCAACTACAGCAAATAAAGTAAGTTCATTATTGTCTGGCAGTGGTGGCACACACCTTTAATCCCAGCACTTGGGAGGCAGAGGCAGGCAGATTTCTGAGTTCAAGGCCAGCCTGGTTTACAGAGTGAGTTCCAGAACAGCCAGGGCTACACAGAGAAACCCTGTCCAAAAAATAATAATAATAAAAATAAAAATAAATGTAAATTCATTATACTTTAAAACAAAATTTAGAAAATATGCAGTGATGAATATGTATAAATCCTGTCCGCATAATCTGACCTAGGTTCTCTCAAGTGTGACTTAAAATGATTTTGGGAATGTCATAATGTTAACATCACATAGAGAATGAAGCAATATTGTAAACATTAAGAAAAAATTTACTTAGATAAAAACAGAATTGAGTTTAGAAAAGTTAATGATGTTAATATTCACAAGAAATTTCTTCTGTCATTATTTTGCCAGTTATTTGTTAAAGACAGAAATAACTTTTAAGGGAAAAACATCAGTAGTGACTTTTAAGACTTAAAAATTTTGACAACAGTACATGAAATTAAACTTCTATTGGTATTATATATTTCTTGAATAGGCATTATCTTGCTAATAAAACTTGATTCATAATGAAAAGAATCCTTTACAATTCAAGTTTGAATAATGAAAACATTATAAATAAAGTCCATGTATTCAATTTTAGTATTATATTTCCAGTTCTTCCTATAGTGAGTTAAAAGAATTTTTTTCATTATAAGCATCTTATATCTCCAAAAAAACACATTGATAATAAAAAAGGTTTTACTTCTAGGACTATTCTCAATTTTAATGAAAAGAAAAATATACCAAGTATGAAGAAGTTCAACATCTTCAATATTTTATGAATGACATAGCCTTTCATTGCACTAGCCATTAGCATATTTTTATTTTCTCTAAGATTCACTTTATTGAGAAAATGTCAATACTTTGATTTTCAAATCTACTATTTTATTAAGATATTAATAATAATTCTTATTTTTAATTACTTTTAAACTGAAAGTATATCATTATTAGGGTTTGTAAATTAAATAGTCATTTTTCTGAAAGTGAGGAATAGCTTGTTAGTATATTGAAAAATCCACACAGGGTATGCACTCACTGAGGAATGAATATTAGTCCAGAAGCTCCAAATACCCAAGGTAGAATTCACAGACTACATGAAGCTCAAGAGGAAGGAAGACCAAAGTGTGGATACTTCAGTCCTGCTTAGAAGGGGGACCAAGATGCCCATGGGAGGAATACAGAGACAATCTCCTGTGAAGGCTCAGTGCCCTAGTGTAGGAGAATGCCAGGACAGGGAAGTAGGAGTAGGTGGGTTGGTAAGCAAGGAGAGGGGGATGGGAGATGGTATTTTCAGAGGGGATAACATTTGAAATGTAAATAAAAATGTATCTAATAAAAAATCCATTGGAGTAATTCATTGACACCTTTAGAAATTTAGCACTAAACAATTTTGTTTTCTAGTTATTCCCTGAACTCATTAATTCGGAATACAATTTTCATGCTTGTTCTCTATATACTATGTGATATATCTCTCAGTGAAATGAGATTAAATGTTTCCTTTTATTCAGTCTTACTGATTACTCGATTAATTTAAGCATACATACATGTCATTCAAGAAGTATCTCATAATTTCTCCTTTTAAAACCTAATCTGGAGATCTTTTCATAAATCTGAAATAGTCAAAATATAAAGTAAATATGTTTATTTAAACAATGCATGGCTGGAATTATATATTTGGCCAAAAATATAATATAGCTTTATTTATACAAGAAGGGAAAGTTATATTTCACTGGTATTTTAGAAGGTATAGTAACTGTTATAATGTCCTACAATTGATAAACTTGATTAAAAATGTTTGTAACAATATCCTTTCTCTATCTACATTGAATACATCAGTGGAAAATTTAATAATGAAGATGTTTATATAATTGGATTCTTTGTATAATAATTGTATATGCATGGTATAAAAACATAACATAGGTGAAATTTGTTTCAGTGCAGAATGATGCGTGACTGTACTGTGAGCCATAGCAGCAATAGCAGGGAAACATTCCCATAGTGTACTTGCAAGACGAGGTTGCATAAGTCCATTTGATTACATAGCAGTGGTTATTAGGTTAGGTATTCAACAAGAATTATAAAAGCACTATACTTCTTATAGAATCTACTTTCAAGAGGAGTTATGAGAAGTGTAGCTTCAAGAATATTGAGCACTTTGTTGTTGTTGACTTTGGAACAAAAATATGTGGGGAACATTCTCCAGCAAGCTATAGACTTCTTATTTCAACTTTCATTGTACTCTGAATCATAAATAGAGAAATATTAGAAGAGAAAATAGTTACTGATAACAATCTCTTTTCTACTCATTAAAATTTCAATTGTAAATTTCTACTTGTATTAGAAATTATGGACATTTTTTATATAACTAGGGTTATATAAAAATGAGGTGTGCTCTAGTATCTCAATATAAAGGCTTGGCAACTGTATATTGTTCGTTAACTGTAGAGGGAATTGCAAACATATAAGTAACTACCAATCATATTCATCTAGAAAATTAAGAGAAAATAGGGGATTTTGCTACTACAATATCCAGACATTTAAATCCCTAAAAATGTTTAGTATTCATGCATTCTGATATATGATCAAACTGATCAAAAGGCAAAGTCAAGTGAGACCACAGAAGTAGGGAGAGCTGTGGCTTAAAAGACTTAAAGTTTGTATGAATGAAACATGAAGAAAAATAGAAAAATATCTACAAGTAGAATTAAAAGAAAAAAAAACCCTGAAGATTTCAGTTGTAAAACACATTCTCAGTATTATATTTATCATTTGATTAAGGACAACTAAAATCTTTCACTGAATCAATGCAATTTGCAATTAAAAAGCAAGAAAATATTGCATATTTAACTAAATATTTGATGAGAGTAGTTATTTTGATCTCCATTTTATATTATTGAGTTATGTATGTATTGAATTGCATCAAGTTATATAAGTTATAGTAAAATGATATACAAATGCTATATACAATGTACAAATATGCAGTACATAAAACACTGTATACAATACAATATATATAAATACTACACAAAATTAAAGTGTATAATTTTGAACCTTCACATTTAAAAATCAAAAGAATCACCGCTTTATAATAGTTCTGAAGAAGACACAATGATACTTCCTACTTTAATTCTAATGAATGAAGCTACTGAAATTTCTATTGTCTCCAGAGCTGAAGAGAAGCAGAAAATCAAACAATTAATCCTAAGATTCCCCCTGCTTTGTTCAAACAGTAAAAACTTTCCTATCTAGGCCTATCTAGGTAGTGTGGTATTAGTAGAAAAAGAGATGCAGAGATTAACAAAACAAAATATGTGAGAAAATGACTTATAAGATGAAAATAAATGTCAGAATATATGTAAATGTGAAAAGATAATTAACACAGAGACTTATAACTGGTCAATGTGCAGAAAATAAGAGACTGTAGAATTCTAGGCCTGAAATATATACAGGAGAGAGATAGAGAAAGAGATAGAGATAGAAATAGAGATATAGATAGGGATAGAGATAGAGATAGGCACAGGTATAGACATAGATATATATCTAAATATATTTCTGAAATATATATGAAATATATACATATACATATATTGTGTGTGTTTGTGTTTATGCGTTTGTATGCATATGTGTGTTTGTGTGTGCATGTGTATTATCCCTTCCTCCCAAAGCTCAAATATCATTGCAAAAGGGGAGAAGGAGTTCAAGAGGAACAGGAAATAGATTAATACAAGGAATCAGGTTGTACAGACAGAACAAAGAAACAGCACATATTAACTTACAGGAGTTGTAATAGCATGCACAAGAGCTATTCAACATACAGATAGACATCCAACATGGATGGGGGCAGTGGTCATGAAGTCGCATGTTACCTAAGGTGCTTTTGGCAATTGATAACTGCTAGGAGATGAAATGTCAGGTTTATTTGCTTGTTTTGTTTTGTTTTGCTTTAGGTTTAATATTGGAATATAGAAAGTCAATTTGTTTGTTTTTTTAAGGCATAATTCCTGGTACTTGACTACATTCCAGTATAAACTCATACATCCAAGTTTATGTATGGTCACTGAAATTGATGAGCTTAAAAAGTCAAACAGTACACCAGCTTGGATGGTAAAGGCATGGTGAGGAGGAAATCTGGAAGGATTTGAGAATGGGGAAGAATAGTATCAAAATTTATCTCATGAAGTTGTTAAATAATAATAATAATAATAATAATAATAATACTTAAAAAATATCACAGAGAGAAATGTTGAGACCATGGGGATTTAATCATGTATATTTATTATTTATTAAAAGGTAATATTGTGTTGTTAAAATAGAGCACAATTTGGAGAACAAAAAAGGAAAATAAAATAAAACCATAACTGAAAAGGATAAAATTGCAAACTTCACATTTGTCATTAGAGAAATTCACTCTTAGAAATTAAATTGTCAATGAGTTAAGTTTTGGGATGTTAGAAGCAGGTATATGACAACATTAAGTGCCAGTGAAGCTATGGAACACAGACTTACCACTCATAGCTGAATGCAATGCATTATGCTATATCCACTTTATCAACCACTCACTGAATTTCTATAAAGCACCATATGACCTCAGTAGAATGGCTACCTATTGAAACATTGTGTGTTCATGCAAAATCAAATTTGAATACACACAAGTTCATTCATAAGAACTTTGAACTAGATGATTTTAAAATACATTTCAATAAATTAATTGAATGACAAGCTCTATATCATGAACATAAATACTAATAAATGATTGATCTCATTAGGTTTACGTCAAGTCGTCACAAACTATAGTAATTTTGGAAGACAGAAACCTGATCAAGGAATTGCCCCATACTAGATGGACTTATGTTCAAAGTTGTGCTGCATGTTCTTGCTTGAGAATTGATGGTGTAGGTCCTACCTCACTGTAAGATTCGCCCTACCTGGGCTGGCCTTGTTACATGTTATCTGAAAATTAGATGGAATAGTCTCTGAGGAACAAGCCAGTAAGCAGCACTTCTCCCCATCGTTTGCTTGAGTTCCTGTATCTATGTTCCTACTTTGACTTATTACCCTGACTTCCTTTGATCCTGGGATGTGCTAGGGGAGGACAAGTCAAATAAACCATTAACTTTTCTGGTCATCATTCCTTTTTCAAATTATAATATTTGATTTTATTTTTGTATTTTTCTATCTCCTTTCATTTTCTTTTCCCTTTTTTTTTTTTTTCTGTTCTATATTTTGGGGGCGTGAGGGCATTGCTGTACTACTTTGGCTATTCCTTCTTTAAATTATATTTTAATTTTATTTTCTATTTTATATGAACTGATCATTAAAAGACTTGGAATTATGAAAAGGACTAAAATTTTGAAGTGGTGGAGTTTTTAGGGTTGAAATGCTTTACACTGATATTATTAACATAAGATCTAGAGGAAGAAAAGGAAAGAAAATGTTATGGTTTAGTAGTGATGTGTTTGTCAAGTAAGAAAAGAGTGAATTGCGCTAATTATTTTTATATCAAATTGACACAAACTAGAGGCATTTTGGAAGAAGCAACCCTGGTTGTGAAAATGGTCCTACCAGATGGGGCTGCTAGCAAATGTGCTGTATATTATCTTCCTTGATCATTGATGTGAGAGGTTCTAGGTTGTTGTAGGCAGTACCATCCCTGGGTGAGTGGTTCAGGATTCTATAAGCCTTGACAACAATTAAGTAACTATAACTCCTTCATGGTCTCTCCAGTTCCTGCCCCCACATTCCTGCCTATGATCCTGTCAACAATTGTGGAATATAATATTGAAGTATAAATCAAGTAAACACTTTCTTCCTCAGCTGATTTTGGTTGTGATATTTTATTTGAGTAACAAAACCTCTAAACTAGACAGTGATAAAATGAGTATATTCAGAAGCCATGTGGAAGACTTATGGACAAATTCGAAATAAATATTAAGTAGGTGAATTTAATTAGCAATATGCTACTTCTATTATGACTTGTGTTAAATGATAGTTGTCAAAAGGCCAAAACCAAACCAAACCAGTATGGCTATTTTATGTCTATGCTGTCTTAAATAAATGATCAAATTAAAGTAATAAGGTAAGGGGAAATAACGTCTGAGGTTTAAAATAATTTTAAATATCTGAATTTTGTATTTAATATGTGGAAGCACAAATTGCAGCACTGTAAATTTGAGTTCTGGGAGTAAATCCTAGAAAAGGTTCAGGGAGCAACTGTGCAGTGGAGAAAGCTGACAACCTCTGCCCTTGCTGTGTGATCAAGGTCAACCCCCATCCTGACACACCTGCTGTGGTATCTACTTTACTTTTGAAGTCTTTACCTCTATAAAATTTTCATCCTTAAAACCTTAGCATCAGAATAATCCTCAAGAATGCAAAAATCACAAAAGAACAGCAAGTACATTCTACAGAAAGTACTTAAAAATCTTCCAACCCTATTAATACCCTAATAGGAACCTTCAAAATAGGAAGATAGAAAATAATTAAATAACTAAACAAAAAAAGACCTCTAAGAAATATCACAGCCAAGAGAAGTCAAAAGAAAGGTGACAAATCTGGACTATTTTAACCTGATTCTTGAGCTAGAGAATTTTGATTCAACTTGTAAGTGATACTAAACTACGATTAGTCGTCAGCAACGACACCAAAACAGTATCCATCACAAGTAAGTCATGGAATTTTGTTGTGCTGGCAATGGGAAACTAAGCACATGATATTCAAACTATCTATACAGCATCCACAAAATATATTCTAAGTAATCAATATGCCAACATAACAATCTTATAAGAAATCTAATAGTTTTATCATTATCAAATTCTTAAGGACCTGACAGAGCTTTTAGTTATTTTCTATTGCATATGTGTTTATACATATATGGAGATATTATTAAGACCATTAATGGTAAATATTGAAAATGTTTATAACCTTTAACACATTCATCATATCAATATCCTTATTGTTCGTGTAAGTTTCTGAATTTACTTAAATACCTTGTTCTACACGTGATAAAAAAACAGATGTTTGCAAAATAGTTTTCCCTTTTACATTATTGTTGTTTCATATATAAAAATGTATGCATCTATAAACACAACCTGTGGAATTCATTTTGTGTGGCTTATGTTTGTATATTTTAGGGATGACTATTTAGTATTAGATAACCAACTTTTCTAGACCACCTGCTTCTCTTTTTCTAAGCAGCCTTTAATTGTCTGAAGCTCTTCATTCAGTTGTGCAATTTCTCCCATCCAAACAAGCATGTCAGCTGGTATTATCTTTGTTAAGTTATTGTTGTAGTTAAACTGTTATTGAAATCTTGTGGATACAACTTCCCTGTTCTATATAAGAGAAAAAGAATTCATGACAAATGTCCAGGCCCTTTATCTCTTACTATCTTTCTGCCCTTCTATTATATTTCCTGTGTCCTTGATATACTGGTTTTGTTGCCGTTGTATGAGCTGAGAGAGAGCAGTTCATGGTCATTCGTTCCCTGAATTTTGACCAGTGGATTTCTATAATGTTCTCTGTCTACTGTAAGAGAAGATTCTTTGCCAAAAGATAAAATAGAGTTTAAAAGGGTACTGATTTGTGGAAGTGGCATGAGTGGGTTTCTTCTACATTCTTTGGCCTCAAGTGTCCTAGGGAGTAGTCTGAGTTTATAGTACCAGGCACTAATTCCCTCTTATTCCATCGGCCTGATGTCTAATTACAAAGCTACTGGTTTTCTCCAAACTAAAAACCAAAAGGAAAACATGATTTTTTTAAAAAGATATTATAGTTCTTGAGAGGAGCTTTTTTGTTTTTTTCAGGTTGTATGTGCTGGGGGTAGGGCACAAAGTCAGGAGTTTGTGTGCATACACTGTGTTTGTGTGTTTGTGGGGATGCACATATTTATACTTATAATTGTAATTTTTGATAAACACAAAATAACATAATTCCCTGTGGCATTTCTGAACTCCTTTAGTGTTATTTTTGGAGCCCACCTTCCTTTCCTTTAACCAATTAAAGCTCTCCTGCCACAGATTTCCCAGTTCCTTCTCCATAGGTGTTGAATCAAATCTGTAAAGTTTCTGCATAGTGTAAGCTTATTGTCCTCTAAGCTCATCTTTGTCCCTGAGTATATTCACATCACTATTCTGCAGATTTGTAAAATAATAATAATAATAATAATAATAATAATAATAATAATAATAATTTGAAATCCAAAATAAAACATGAGCAAATATTGTTTTAAAATGTCATCACACATTGCAGACATGTTATTAAACATCAGGTTTTTTAGTTCATATATATATATATATATATATATATATATATATATATATAGAGAGAGAGAGAGAGAGAGAGATAGATAGAGAGATAGATAAAGCTTTCAAAATGACTGAGCATATATTTGTTTTAAGATTAAATTTCACATATTAATATACTGGATTTCTTCCTTGACAGTTATTCTCTGATCAACAGTCACAAATGATGAACATTTCAAACACTCCTATTATTTCCTCTCCAATGTCTCAAAAATTATTTGCATTCATAGCGTAAAGTAGTTAGTGGAAATAGAACACTGTATACATTATTGTTATAACTTAGAAATTGATGTTTTTTTAATAAAAAATAGAGTTATGTTATTCTATGAGTCTTGGGTTGGTTATGATCTTTCTGGAACTGACTGATAAAATAAGCTTTTCTTTAGGGAAAAAAAACCAAAGAGAATTTTATATAGAATGTTTTGCTTAAGCATAAAGCAACGTACAAACCTTGAAGAGAAAGACTCAGGCACTGAGAATGATGATTCCCACTAACGCTTGACAAAACTCTCAAGTCAGAGCCAGCTGTAACTGTCAACAATTTTTGTTATTTTTATTTGAAAAATGTCATTTTTATCAAGAAGCTTTACTTAGCGTTAAGGAATTGCGTATTTTTATTATGTACCTGCCAACATCAAACCTGAGAGGATATCTGTGTGCAACAGGGAGATCAAGCGCTGTGCTGGCATGTTCTGTTTGGCTGTTAAGATGGTTTGTGAATTCTTTTTCACTTACAAGAAATTACTGCTTGTAGTTTAAATTTATTTTATCATGCCCAATGCAAAAAAGTGCTCAATCCCTGGTTTTCTTGGTTCTCTAAATAACTTATATACTTTATTTTATAATCAGTATTTTTTTCTTATCAGATTTACAAGCTGTTCAGAGGTGTGATCATGTCAGAATTATATAATTCATAATAAATTATTTATTGTGTTACAAGGAATAAGAAGGGGTCTTAGTCAGCTTTTGATGACTACAATAAAATACTTGGGATAACTAATTGAGAAGAAGAGAAGAGTTATTTTGGAAAATAAGATTGGCTATTCTAATCCACAATTTGTTGGCCCTATTTCTCTGGGTCTACTGCAGTAAAGTAAGCTTAAAACGTGATGCATCTAAAAAGAAAGAAAGAAAGAAAGAAAGAAAGAAAGAAAGAAAGAAAGAAAGAAAGAAAGAAAGAAAGAAAGAAAGAAAAAGAAAAAAGAAAGAAAGAAAGAAAAATGAAAAAAGAAAAGAAAATGGCTAATTATACTTGATGTTAATTCTGTTCTCCTGTAAGGGGTTGTGAACAAGGAATGAGTCAGCCCTCAGGTGGTTTCTTGTAAACCTGGTTCCCACCTTAGTTTGTAAAATAAAGGAGAGCTGATGATTGGGAAGATAAAAGGGAACATGGAGTGGAAGATGAGGAAAAGGAAGAAGGAGAAAATGGAAGAGAGGACATAGAGAAAATGGAAGAGAGGACATAGAGGAGGAGGAAGAAGATGAAAAGTGGAGCAGAAGCACATGTCCTGGAGAAACTGCAAGTTCTAAGGGGTTTCATAGATGGTAGTATAGTGGTAGATCTGGCCAATCTAGGCACACAGCATGTATTCATAAGAATTGAGTCATTTTTTCATTGCTGGGGCATACTTGGGATGGAGAAGTACCGCAACATATATTATGTGTGCATAACTAGAGTTACAATAAAAGATGTATATCACTTGAAAGATTATGTAAATTGGGCTATATTCTAGATCAAACATGAAAACAAAAAATTAATAACTGCATAATAACATGAAAAATCCCCTAAATGCATTTTTAGTTTTTAAAACATTTTAAGTGATTCCTCATATCCTCAAAAATATTTTATTATAGTTATTTGAGACATATTTGGTATATTTTTGAGACATATTGCATTATATCAAAGGGTTTTTATTGTAGATATAATCTGACACTTATATGTCTGCAAAAGAGTGATTATCAAGAACGTTTTGAGGAAAGAAACTGGAATGTGAGATAAAAAAGTAGTAGATAAGGTTTTCAACAATCTAAATATTTATCCATATCCAAGTATATTTAATGAAATTAAATAGTATTGAGAGTTTTTTGTTAACAATATATTAAATGGTCTAAACAGGTGAAAAATAGTAGCCACATGAACTGTCAGGTAAATCAATTTTCTTTTCATAATAGAATATTTTGTTTATAATTATTTCACACCACTAAGTTTTAAACTTCAAATGTATTTGAGAAAATTTACTGATACAGATATATTAAATAATTCTCAGGATTCATATTTTTTAATTTGAAAAGGTTAAGCTTATTGAAAATGATTGACTTTTTTGAACTGCATTATTTAATAAATAATATGCATGCTTATTTCACACAGTGATTTTTATTTGAGTAGTAAAACAATAATTCTTTTCTAATTTGATGGTTTTTTTTTTTCTTTGATTTTTAGATTTGGTTCTAAGGAAAGTCTCTGTATTAACAGGAATGTGCTTTTCAACAGAATATGCACTTAATTGGCACTGTTTCCATGGAACTTAATGCAATCTGATGTCATAGTTTCTCACCTAATTGGAGTGGTAATTCTCCTTAATAAGGACACTTGCACATAATTAGGTGAGATTCAAATGGGGCTTGTGGGTTCAGAGGAGGATCAAAGGTTGTTGATTCTTCCTTTACATCCAGAATGTCTGCCACCAATTATCTCCTAACCCGAGGTTTGAACACTTGGTAGGAGACTTTTCAACCTGCTTCTTATATTTGAGGTTGGATTTTTTTTTTTTTTTTTTTTTTTTGGTTACACTTGTTAAGATCAGCGAGAAAGTGCTACTTTAGTCTTTTTCCACATTTATTACCTCTAACAGCTTACCTGTCTTTTTGACATAGGCTAGTGCTAAGGTAACTCATTTTTGCCTCAAGCAAATTACATAATGTCTCTAATTTTAAGACAATTTATTGCAAAGTAAGGATAGAATATTCTTTTCTATTCTATGTATTTACCATTTTAATCATTTTAATAATCTTGTTATCAATTTGGGAAAACACATCACTATTGTGCTTCTTTATAGAAGCTGATTTTTTTTAACTACTATTATGTATAATAATTATCAACAATCAACAGAGAGAAGAAAAATCCTTCCTCTGAGGATTATTGTTTTTTTAAACATAAAATAACATATTTAAAATAATATATTTAACATTTAATAACATATTTAAACATAAAATAACATATTTTTTAAACATAAAATAACATATTTAAGCAGAAAATTACATCATGTATCATTCTCTAAAGATAATTACATATAAAGATATGAATATTTAAATTTGTATCATTTATCAATTGGAAAAGTAATGGTGAATAAAAGAGTTATCAAGAAATAATACAGTATCTTTGCTGTGACTGAAGGCATTGTCCATGAACTGGAAGATTTTTCTCCCTGAAAAAAGAAAAAAATAACTCTACATTCGAGAGCAGGGATTTTTTTGTGACAGAGTTTGTTTTCTTTATATGTTACTTAAAGTTCATTTACTAAACTTCTGTCCTATGGATTCTGAGACTCCAAAAAATGAGCTATTGTTAGGTACCAACAGGATAACACTGGTAAAGCCATTCTTCCTCACAGATCTCAACTCAAGAAGGTCTGAGAATTCTGCATGGAAGCAGTGCTAAGAATACCACAGGGTACTCCTCATAGCATTATCAGAGAGATTTTCCTCATTGGGAGCATCAGCTAATATCCATCCATTACAATGGTACTGTTGTGCTAGTGAAGAAGATAGCCTTGATCTTATAGGTTGGAACATATCCATCCTCAAGGGCTGGGAGTCTGCCTTTGTATCATCTTTACATGATGCTTGTGGCCAACACTTCTCTTGCTGAATCCTTTTCTTTTGTGTTTATACTTTTCATAGGACAGACTTGAGCTAGGACTAGTTAGTTTGAGAGAGGAATTATTATTTGGTGTTGCAAGAGCCTGATATAAACCTCATTACTGAAGAAGAATAGGGTTAAGAAAATTGTGCTGTCAGCCAATGTCATTTTTTTATCAACTAGAATATGTTCTCATATTCAAGTGAACACTAGCAGCCTACACATATTTCTCACCTCCCCCTTTGTATTTTTAATAGCCTGATAGAATCTTTCAGCACTATGAATTTTTTCAAGGAAGAAGCTTACAGTTCAGTTTGTGGTTGATTTTGTTGTGACTTCCAATCAATTATTCTGTATCTTCATAAGTAACAAATTAACTAGTTGTTATAGTAATTATTATAATAATAATTAACTAGTTTTCTACTAAAGAGAATTGCAAGAGCTTGTATTATTAAAGCAGCTTATAAGCAGGGCCATTGTGACCAATAGGTATGAGAATGATATCTCAAATTATGTAGTAGGACATTGTTTAACAAGTTCCAACACATCTCTTAAAAAAAAAAAGAAAGAAAAAGAAACTAATAAACAAAGATAATCATTGAGTCCCATTTTCAATTGAACTTTATAATATTCAGTTTTACCCTGTTAAAAAATAATTGAATTAATTATTTTCCATATGTTTATATGTATGATACAAATGATGCCTAGACAGTCATTTCCAGTTGTTTTTCTCCTTACATAAAGAAACCTTAAAGCAGAGTAAAGAGAGAGAGAGAGAGAGAGAGAGAGAGAGAGAGAGAGAGAGAGAGAGAGAGAGATCAGGTTTTCTAAACAAATACAGTTGCAAGCATTAAGTATTTATTTAATTTTAGACAAGTTATTTTATCTAACTTAATTTCTCTTTTATATTCTATGAAAATGAAAACTATACCCCTACTTTTTCTCTAGTACGTCAACTAAATGCTCACAGGTAATATTTATTCAGGCATACATAACCTTAACCTCACAGAAGTTAGATCATATAGGGAAATATAAACAACAAAGAAAAATCTTTGACAGTTTCCATGTGAATCCTAACCAATAATTCACATATGAGAACAAAAACCTTCATTTATTCATTTTTAAAATCATATTACATCTGGCTTTGAAATTTCATCTGATAGTGAAGACAGGAAATTGAATCTGATATGTGCCTCGCTCTATTGTTGCCTAGGGTTGTCTGAAAATAAGATTCAACTGAAGTAATAAAATGGCACCTTCATTGCTCTGCATCTTTATCCCATTCTGGCCATTTCCCATGGACTATTTGTCCACATTCAGCAATAGCTTGTCTTATGGAATATACGTAGCTGCCAAAATATAATTCAAACACTTGTTTGTTTGGATTGTTCTCACTAACTTTCACATTTCTCAACAAAAATTTTCATTTAATACTTTAATACAACATATTGTGATCATATTCTCTACCCTCTACAGTTTCTCCCAATTCCTAGTTGTCTGAAGAATAATAGTACGAATAAGTACTGAATCATGCAGACAATATGAATATCAATAAACATAATCATTTATGTTTTTTATTCTTTTTGTTTGAATTCATCATTTTTGCTTGTGAAACATGACTGGAAAATCTATGATAAATCTCTATTGTTTATGTTGTATAATTTTTATGTAACTATATTTTCTTCTGAATAATTTCTTGATAAATCTTCTGCTTTACTTTAGATAATTCATTCATACAATTTTATTTTCTGTCTTATTTTAATGCTATAATACTAATAATATTGAGCCCCATAGATATATAAGTAAGAAATAGTTACCTCTGATTCTATATTCAGTATTCTAGAAAGGATTAGGGTGAACGATAATTTTTTTCCTGAATATTGGTAAATAGTAATAATGAAACTGTCTAACCCTGGGGAGAGGAGGAGGAGGAGGAGGACGCGGAGGAGGAGGAGGA
>NC_034597.1:84240418-84295413 GCF_900095145.1 Mus pahari | reverse complement strand
GGAGGAGGAGGAGGAGGAGGAGGAGGAGGAGGAGGAGGAAGAAGAATTTGGTTCTTGAACAGACATTTATTGTATACAAAGCATTTGTAAACCCTGTATGCTATTCACTCCTTTAAAAACAAAGCAAAATAAAATCCAAGGCTGTGTAAGGTTTTCTTATACAGTACAGTGGCATTATTGTTTAGTCAATGCACTACTGAATGTGTCCTTAGATGGTCCTGCTTTGGTGGTCGCTTCAATAATCAGTTAACTTCCCAGCAAAGAATGGAGGTTGTAAATTTAGCATGGGAATTTAAAGTAGGTCCTTCTTGGTGTACATCACAAATTAGTTATATATGCTGACAAAATTCTTGAGTTTTTTTTATTTCTTCAATTGTTTCTGATGAACCTTATATAAAAGTAAGTGCTTTTCTGTTAACTCAATGCAACTTGGCACACCCCAAAATGCAGCTGTTTTGTTGAGCTTCGGAATACTTCAAAATATGGTTTTTCTTTACTTACTAGATATATAAGTTGCAGCTCAGCAGTAATGAGCAGTTTTTGCTCTGAGAGATGACCTGAGTTCAGTTTTCTGCACCCACATGGAAGTTCACAACTGTCTGTACCTTGTATTCTAATTGTTTGTATTAAAACCATAACAGAGGTACAACTCATAAAACGTAAAATACAAAACCTCTCATTTATGCATGAGAAGGAGCCCACCCATGACAACATTGATAATATTCTGCTATAGCTGCAGACACACACCTAGTATAAAACAGCTCAGAGAGGCTTCATGCAGAAACTGTTTGAGTGGAACTGTTGGAGACAAACATTGAGTGGAACTCAGGGAATCCTGTGGAAGATGGAGAGGAAGGATTGAGGAAGCAAGTGGAGTGAAGAACACCACAACGGAACCTACGACATCAAGTAACCTGGGCTCATAGCGGCTCATAGAAACTGAATTGCCAGTCAGAGCGCATGGATAGCATAGACCTAGGCCCTTTACAGTTCTCTAAGAGTTGTTCAGCTAGGCCTTCATATGGGACTCCCATATTGGGAGCAGCAACTCTCTCTGACTACATTGTCTGCATTTGGACCCCTTTCCCCTAACTAGGCTGCCCTTGTCTAGCCACAATAGTAGATGCATCTAGTCTTACTATAACTTGGTATGCCAAGCCCGGTTTATATTTCTGGAAAGCCTTTCCTTTTCTGAGAAGGGATTCATGGGAGAGATGTGAGAGGGAGGAACTGGGAGGAGGAAGGAGAAACTGTGATCATGATGTAAAGTAAATAAAGAATTTAATTAATGATAAATAAATAGATAAATGAAAATATATGTTTTCCCTAATGATGAAAGCTTTTTGAAATACTTTTATTTCCTTGCATGTTTTTATTACTTTATTTAGATACTCTGTTCAAATACATTGCCAGCCTTTTAATTGGATTGTTTGTTTCCTTGAGTCTTGAATCTTTAGTTTTGAGCTTTATATATATGGGGCAAGAGGCTTAGAGTAGAACATGATAGTGCCACTTTCCTAAACCAGTATAATTCCTATCTGCATACTTACATTCACAGAAATTTGTAACTCCCACCCCCTATTAAAGAGGTTTTTCTTTTGTTTTGTTTTTTGTTTGCTTGTTTTGTATGATGCCAAAAAAATCATTAAGAAGTCCATAAATGCTTAAAATGTAGACAAATGAGTTTGGGGTGTCCAGGCCAAATGATGTATCTAAAAACAGGAACATTTTGGGAGAGAGAGTGGAAAGATGATAAGAGCCAAAGAAGCAGTAACTTTGCTCTACATTTGACAGGGACGCAAAATCCCATAACATCTCAACTATATAGCTAATCTCAAATCCCTAAATGAAGAGACACAGGCAATTAATGACTGCTGAGAAAAGCAAATTTAATCTTCTTCCCTACCAATACCAGTAAATCACTCCTGAAGTACAGATAAAACAACACTATGTGGACTCAGCAGGTTGCATTTATAGATTTAGTTACACACACACACACACACACACACACACACACTTATATATGTTGAAATATAAATTTAGTTTCATATATGTATAATACAGCTAGTATTTATACATTTACTTGAATATATGTATAATTACAGATAATTTCAATGACTTTGAGAAGGAGTTGGGGGAGGAGAACATAGAAGGAATTATTTGGAAGAGACTGAAGATAATGAAATGAAGGGAGCATAGTTAATTAAATAAATGAAAGCAGACACAATCTGGATTCAAATGGATAGCTGCAATAACAAATGATACAGGATTTGACTTTACTGATGCTGTTATCAACTAATTTTTCCTGGGCAGTAACGATATCTTCTTTGTTATAGATATAATTAGGTATATAAAAATGGCATATGTAAGGAATAGAAATAGTACAATATTCCTAAACTGAAAATGGAATTTGTTGTTGATGGCTTGGCCACTAATTTTAGGTCAAGGCAAAAATAGAATAATGGTAACAAAATAAGCAAGAATAATGGTAACTAAATAAGCATTTACTTTCTCTTAAGTGCCTACTTTGTATTTTAAATTTATTTTGTGTGTGGTGTGTTCTTTTTGCATGTTTGTCTGTGTACCATGTTAGTACAATACTGAGAGACTAGAAAAAGACCTTGCATCTCCTAAAAATTGGAGTTGAAGATAGCTGTGAACCACCATACAGGTACTGAGAATGAGGCCTTGGTCCTTTAGAAGAGCATCTAGTACTGTTAACCACTGAGCATTTTAGAGAACCAGTTATGGTTTAAATAATCAAATTAAAATGCAAAATTGTAAGTTTCAGAAATCTTCTGATTGAGTGCTTCGTCGGTACAATCATCTTGTTGAGTCAGGTTTCAAAGGACATTTCCACCCCATGAGCACATACAGTGAAACTTCCATGAGAAAATAATTGAATTGAAAATTCTTAGCTTGTTGGGTACATTTGAGGGGGAAGAATATCTAGCAATTGGATATAGCTTTCAAGTGGGCTTGTAAAATCAAGGAATTGGAAATGGATGCCAGTGTCTTTAAGGAAGAGCCAAGTATTAGGCAAGCTGTCTTAATTATAAGTTATGAGAACAAAATCAAACTTCCCTAACCTACAAACTAAGAGCACCTGACTTGCATAATTTAAAATGTCAGTCAAGATTACATTCAGGGTTTAAACGATGCAATCAACCATTGACTCTCTGGTGATTGCCTGTTTAGAATTTTATTGTGTTGTTCTCTTTTCTTAATTAGCATACTTCTCATTTGAAAAAGAATTCTATTAAATCTAGTTAGCATGAGCACAGAGCTACACTCTTACAATACGGCGAATCCTTTTCCATTAAACTTCTGACCAAACCTTCACATTGTTTTAACTGGAATCACTTGGATCATTGGTATAATATTAGAAAAGCATGTGGTTGAAGTAGTAGAACATAATGAGGGGCCTTTGCTTCACTCATCACTGATGTTTTCAGCTTAAATCACAGGGAAGGTTTGTCAGCAGGTGTTCTAATCCTTTCATAGAGAAAAGGAAAGGCATCCATAGGCCTACTAAAGCCACAGATCTGTAATAGGTAGTAATGTAGGCATCTGCAAGGTAAGCAGAATTTGTGAGAAAGTGTTTCAAAGGAAAGAGAATGCATTAAATTATTTACAGGAATTGAGATGAGAATTCATATTTGTATCCTCAAGTGCACACTCTTGCCTCATTCATTGGAATTGACAGAATGCATGGTTAAAGGTTTGAATGGGAGGATGGGAGATGGCTCTTAGTAAATGGGAAACCAACTTGCTAAGGTAATGAGGTTAGATAGAATTTAGCAGCAATAGGAAAAAGTAGAGAGTTAACTACAACCTGGTTTGAATGTTATACAGGAGATGTATTGTACAAGCTTCTTAAAAATGTAAGGGAAAACTGCAAAATTAAAATAATTGCTCAGCTTGGGTGAAATTATTTATAGAATTACCCATACTTAAAATGGTGCACACTCATGTATTTTCTCCAACTAATTATATTGAATGTCAGCATATTATGAATATGTAGAGAGTAATTCACTATAAATTGATTCCAATCAAACTATCAAAAATCTTAATTTATAAAATATATTATCTTCTGTATTCAAGCTTTCTATTCAGAAATTCAGGTTTCTCAATTACTCTTTTGATTTGCAGAGAAGATGCCATGCCAGTATTTAATATAATGTGTCACAATTTGACACAAAGAGATGAATGCTTGCACCAGAACAGTTATTCTTACTTTTGATAGAAATTTAAATTATAAACCAAGCAAGTAATCTATCTATTTATTTCCTGTGATGAGCCAGACTGGGCACATTCCACTTCATCATGAGCTTGCACTATTCACAGTGAGGATACTGTTTAAGGAAAAGTGGATGGTGTCTCAAGCTTCCTGGGACACCCTTTAATGAATATGTTTTCCCCTCGTTACATTGGACATGGTGAAGTCATATTGTGTGTAAAATCACTCATGGGTAAAATAAAACATCCACTTAGACTACAAAAAAAAATGAGTACAGAATTATTCCACCTATTTTCATTTTCAGGAAGAGACTACAAAATTTTGTTAAACCATCACCATGTGTTCAGTAAAATTGTTCTTAAAGACAATTTGGGCCATAATAGTTATTTTTGGGAGCTGTGCAATTATAATTTTCTACTATATTTTGGATGTGGCTTTATTCACATTGAACATTGACTTGTTTCCATAGAAACCCCAAGACTTGAATTCTGTTCATGTTCAATATGCTTTTTGGGATTTTATTTTTTTTAATTGATTACATTTATATAACATGTGGAACTTCAATTGCATATATCAGTATGATGTTCTGTGATATTTGGGTAGATTTGCTGTGGTGTGTGTGTGTGTGTGTGTGTGTGTGTGTGTGTGTGTGTGTGTTTGTTTAAGTGCGTGTGTGACATTTTCATGTTTCTTCAAATATTTAATAATCTCTCCACTGAAGAATTTTCTGATACTTATGTATTTACAAAAAGTATATAATCGATTATTGATATAACCAGTCTACTATGAAATAGCAAACAAGTAGTAACTACTATAAAATTATGATGCTGTGCCTATTGATAAATTGGTCAAACACTACTCATGTCTCTATGTTTATTATCCATATTATCAACATCATTGATATCATTCTTTTCATATTTAAATTAAGAGTTGATGATATACTGTCTATCTATCTATCTATCTATCTATCTATCTATCTATCTATCTATCTATCTATCTATTTATTTGAGGCAGGGTTTCTCTGTATAGCCCTGTCTGTCCTGGAACTCACTTTGTAGACCAGGCTGGCCTCAAACTCAGAAATCTGCCTGTCTCTGCCTCCCAAGTGCTGGGATTAAAGGCGTGCTCCACCATCGCCCAGCACTTCTTAAATACAGTGCTCTCTATCTACATCCCAGGTGGCATGGGTGTTAGGATCCCATTCAGTTTTATTTCTGAACATCATCACAGTATGTGATTGTTTTTACACACACATATACATACACATGAATATATATTCATACACATATCTTTTCTTTGATTATAAGGTGATAGTTACAAGTTGTTTCTATTTTATATCTACTGTAAATAGAGTTACAATTGATATGGAAAAGATGTATATTTCTTTAGTGTAATGATTACATTTTCCTTGTAAGTATTCTTTGGTGTAGGATTGCTTACTGATCCTGCAATCCTATCTTAAGTGTTTTGAGGAAACACCATGATGTTTTCTTTTTTTTTTTTTCCATAATGATTATACAAATTTAGATTCACATTACTGAGGAAGAATCTCTCCTACTGCTTAGCCTCATAAAATCCCTTTATATTTTAGAGAGCAGTCATTTCTAGAGGTATGAGATGATGATTCACTCTGGCATGGTATATGTAGTTAAATTTATGGCAACAGAGTTGATTTTACTTCTCTCTTCTTTTAGTGGCTGAAGAACCAGTGGTATTTGTCTTTCATGAATGTTCTCGTTTTTGTTCAAGTTGTTAGTTTAGTCACTTTTTAGAACCATAGCCTTTCGAGCTTCAAGTTACTTGACATTTTATGATTTTTAAAAGTAACAGGCCAGTCTTAATTTTATTCTAGACTTGAATTCCAGATTAAATCTTTCTTTCATGTTTACTCACTCTGTGTACATCAGTACAGTCACAGTCTTGGTCTTGGTTTACAAACTATGCTTTTCATGGCAGTTTTATATTCAGAATTTTTTTGTGTATCTTTCTTTTTCTCCAGGAGGTTTATAAGGTGTCTACTGGTGATTCTCTAGGGTGCCAGTATCGTCTTACTAGTGACAGATCCTTGTTTGTGTAACTGTGGAGATGCTGAATCTAAGGAAACCAGAGAACAGTCACTTTATGTATTAAATCATTTTCAGGATCGGTTCCTTGTAAGATTCTGTCTGTTGAGGACATGGGTCACTTCAGGACAACTTGATATCAGTTTTGGAGAAGCCAAAGATATTTTTGCTCTGCACCCTTCTTTATACTCATGTTCTTACTCCACTAATTTGTCCAGTATAGAATGTATACCTTGTCTAGTGTTTTGGGGTAGTTTTCAATTTATCAGTGAAATGCTATCTTCTGTAATTTCTCAGTCTAAGCAGCTTTCTGATTTTTGATTGCAAAGAGCTTTCTGGTTTTTGAAGGGATTGCAAACAGCTTGCTGCTATACTGTACCTTCCTTATATTTCAAGTTGTAAAAAGGCTGCTTTGCTTATATTTTATGGTTCTCATTTAGTGTCTACCATTTCCCAGCTATATAGGTAGTTTAGAATTATAATCAGAGGAAATTGGTCTTCTGGCATTTTGTATAATACGAAGTCACTTTTCTTCAGCAATTGGCCTGGAACCTAATGTATAGATCAGGTGTGCCTCACACTCACATCCGTATGCCTAACGGTGCCTCCAATACTGGATTATGGAATTTCCCCACCACTCTTGACTCTTTCTTGCATCTTGATGCTCCTCTGTCACAGCTCAGTCACTTGTATTTTTTTCCTTGAATAAAAAGCATATATCAAGGAACACAGACTTCAGTTTCTGTAGAAGCTCTAAGGGTAATGGAATTGAATAAAGTATGTCGAAAGACTGTCAAATGAGAAGTAAGATGTTCTAATTTAAGAGACAGTGACCACATAAGGGAGGAATGTTTGGGGTGACAAGTCCATCTGGATTTTCTCTTCTCCAAATCATGCAAGTGTAAAATTTCTAATTCATAAAAAATGAATTATAAGTTCAGTAAGTATATGTCCAACTGCACATTATTTTCTCTCATTTGTATTTGCTGGTAATATTAAAATACCATTGTATGACTGTTCCCTGAGAGGCTCTGTCAGCACCTGACTAATGCAGATGCAGATACTCACAGCCAAGCATCAGACTGAGCATGAGGATCCCAGTGGAAGAGCTAGGAGAAGAACCGAAGGTGCTATAGGAGATTGCAACCCCATAGGAAGAATAAAAATATCAACTAATTGGACTGTGCAAAACCATCAGTGACTAAACCACTAACCAAAAATGTATATACATGGAGGGATATATGGATGCAGCTACATAGGTAACAAAAAAGTGCCTTATCTGGCATCAATAATCTGTCCTGTGGAGGCTTGATGCCCCACTATACAGGGAGGCTAGAGCAATGAGTCTGATGTGGATGAGTTGGGGAAGGAAGCATAGAGAAAAAGGGGTTGGGGGATGGAGTGAGGGGCTTGCAGATGGGAAACACGGACAGGGAACATTTGAGATGTAAATAAACAAAATGACAAATAAAAATACCATTAATGTCATTGTACTTATATTACTCACATCAGTACTGCAGACATAGCTGTAGGTCCTATGAGGAGGTTACTATAGGGAAACTTTATAATTGTTTTCAAATTATCAGGTTATCAAGTTTTAGTCACATGATTTCAAATGAATATGTCAAATAGCTGCATCCTCAAATACTTTGTCCCTCTAAATTCTTTATGCTACTGCTCTGGATTCACCTCTCATCTTGTTCTAAAATGACTGTCACAGAGAGATGCATGTAAAGTGGAAGATGATTTAGAATATTATTGCTATTATCTTTGTTCTTCTAAGGAGGTATACAAAATTACTGCAATCTACATCTCTCAAATGTAGTATGAAGTAAGAGTGGTAGATGAAAAATAGACAAATATACCTACTGAAGTACTTAATATAACGAGGATCAAGAGATGGTCCATTCTTCCTCATTATCCTGTAAAACTTCAATGGAACAACCACATATTTTTCAATATTCAAAGGAAAAAAAACTATCATGAAGAGCTTATGGATAGGATATTTTACAGACACAAAGATAGCCATGAATAATGTAAGTTATTGCAGGACATCACAGGCCACACTTAGTAATACTTGTGTAAAATTTCAACATATTGAAAGCACTCAAATGCTTGCATGCTTTCTTTTTGTCTGAATTGTATTTTATTCATTCTTATCCTCGTTTCATTGTTCTATTAGCTTATTTATTCTCTTAAAGGAGAGAAAGGATATATATTTAGATGGATGGGAAGGCCAGTAGAATATGAGAATATGGGATGACTTGTCAGAGAGGAAAAGGTAATCAGAATACAGTATATGAGAAAAAAATTTCCAACAAAGATTGTAAATAACCATCCAGAGTTGCAGTTACAGAAGGAATGCATTGCTGTATTATAGCTGGAGGAAGAGTGAAAATACAATATTGTGCATTGTCTTATTAATCTAGACTATGTTCTTTGTGTTTAATTGTGATGGGCTTAATTGTAGAAGTGCTCAGAGATGGCTAATTGTGAATTCCTCTTATCTGAGGAGAGGATTATGTAAACAGAAACACTAGAAAAGAGAAGGAAAATTTCCTGTTTTACTTACCATTTTAAAACTGTTCTGCAGGATCTATTTACACTATCTTTTCCTTGCCCCAGACTGCACCATGCCCTCCACTCTGCCCCACTCAACACTTGTATGTTTCTTTCAATCAAAGTATTTAAACATATAATTTCTATTTGTCAAAATAGCAATAAATTGAAATAAATTGAAAAAAGAACATGTATTTGAAGTAAAAACAACAGCTTTATTTGTGCTTATTTTATTTATTTATTTATTTATTAGTTTTTTTTCAAGACAGCGTTTCTCTGTGTAGTCCTGGCTGCCCTGGAACTCACTCTGTAGACCAGGCTGGCCTATGAACTCAGAAATCAGCCTTCCTCTGCCTCCCAAGTACTGGGATTAAAGGCGTGTTCAACCACTGCCTGGCTTGCTTATTTTGTTTTTAATAGTTCTTTATATATTAATATAGATGTGAACATACAGTACATATACTTGAATGACCATCAAATAATATCATGAGTTGTATCTAGCACACAATTAACTAGAAGTCTGAAAACCTAGTCTTGTGAGTGGCAACTAGATATTCTTGGGGTTTATATTCAGTATTACAGGGATCTTCTATTATACAAACACACACACACACACATACACACACACACACACACACACACACACACACACACACACATACACAGAGGGGGAGGGAGAGGCCAGACAAGGTGCCCAATTAAAGGAACATATTCTACATACAGACAACAGCTTTTGGGATAGCCTACACTCCAGTTTTTTTGGAAGCCACATGAACACCAAGCTGCACATCTGCCACATGTGTTCAGGGAGGTCTAGGTCCCAGCCCGCATATGTTCTTTGGTTGGTGCGTCAGTCTCTGAAAGCCCCAAGGGTCCTGGTTAGTTGGTTCAGTTTGTCTTCCTGTTGGGCCTTCCCACTATTCTATGACTCACCAAAGAGAGGAATGGATGTTTCAAGCTGCTTGATAGAGAAGTTCCTTTATGAATACTGCAAAATTAATTTTGTGTTATTATATCAGATATTCTTCCCAGAGACTTAGAAACCAAGTTTTGCTGCTTTGGGGCAATACTGAATTCATGTTGTCATACATTGGCAAGATAAATTAAAGAAAATAGTATTCAGTGAAAATTAATTTCTAATACTTGTTTCTTGCAACATCTGAAGGTAGGCACAGTCTTTGAAACTCTCTTTACGCTGTATTGTGTAGTCAAAATTATAAGTTTTTGGCTTCTCTAAATATCTACACTCCCATGTTTGACTCACAGAGACAACAGTTTATATCTTTTAATGCAGGATGATGAATTACCTTCTTACCTCTCTATATTATCTTTAATATTTTCACTGCAAGTATAAAATTTGATCATAAATTTGGTCTTAAGATCAGTCATTTATTATCCAAGCTCCTCTAAAACGAAAAGCCAAAGCTAGTACTTTGTAACTTTGATTTGTGAAAATAAACTTGCTCTCCACATGCGATTTACAGTGCTGGCAGCATTTGTGAACTTTTGAGATTACTTTTCACAAGACAAAGAGATGATTATAAGTCAAATATTTGTAAGTTACAATCTAAAAGGACAGAATTTTTATTTCAGAGGGCTAAAGTCAACTTCAAACAAATAGTAGGAATCCTTTATACAACTTACATACAAAAATGACTTTTAAGAAAAAAAATAATGAGTTATGAACTTTAAGCTAACCAGTTCATGTCACTGAGAAATATGAGACAGATTTTCTTCAAAGGAAATTATTATAAGGGAAAGCATGTGGTAACACATTAAATATTTACCCTTCCTAGTCGACAAGAAAATTGCCTTCTGAGGATAGAGGTTCTGAGAGTGCATTATAGATTGATGATTGCCTTAGCTAAATAGAGTAAAATATTGACAGAGAGAAATTATTAAGAAAATTGAGAATATGCTATCTATACCATTATTAGATGTATTTTTATTTGTCTCCATATATACTTAATTAGCTGCTAAATTTTGTTAATATCCTGGAGTAAATTAAATGCATCCTAGAGATGTATATCAATATATACATCTATATTATATATTGCATGCTTTGAATTTTTTTGTTTTCTTCATAACACATTCTTTGATAACTAAAATTTTCAGGTCTCTAAGAATGCTTTTGAAATCATAAGTGATTCTTTTTTCTAAATAATATATTTTAATAATTATTTGAGAATTCTGTACGACTTATTTGAACATCCTAGACTTATCCCAACCTCCCTACCCAAGGAATTTCCTTTCTGTTATTGCCTTAATCCATCCAGTTCATTTTATGTGGCTCAAATACTTTAGGATAAGTAGAGTGCCACAAAGAGGCTTAAACCTATTATGGGTCAAATTTAGGAAGAAAACTTATTCTTATTAGCCTGAATGCTATCAATTCCCAGTAGCTTATCATATAGGAGTATGACTGTGTACCCACCACTTTTCACTCTCTATGCTAGACATTTTTCTGATTTAATGTTGTGAAGGTCTTGTATATGTTGCTACAGTTACTTTGAGTTCATATGGGCAATGACTCTTTTATGTCCAGAAAACACTGCTTGAAACTCTTTATCACCTCTGGCTCTTACAATGTTTCAGTCCCCTCTCCTACAGTGATCGCTGAGACCTGAGACTAATGGTATGATATAAACATCTGAATTAGAGGTGGGAATTCCACAGTATCTTATTTTCTACCAATTAACTAGTTGTCTGTCTGTATGTTAATTGGTATTTACTTCAGTTTTTGTTTTTCTGGTGAGTCTTCAGAGAGATGCTAACAGTTATTCAACACTATTTTTGTTCAGAAAAATATTAATAGTGGTTTGTCTCCTTGAACGTATGACATATCTAGCCACAGACTCTTAACCACTCTAACCAAGCTAGCTATGCATTAAATATTATGAATACAGCCTTAAATCAAATCAAGAAGTATTTGGTTACTCTCATAATATTGGTGCCCCTGTTATACCAGTGGATAATCTTGCCAGGGCAAATGCTACTGTAGTTTATGAATAAGATTGATGACTATTTTATGTCTCTAGTAGAATGCATAGCTTATTTCAGAACTATTAAAAGCTACTTAATAAGGATGAAGCTTCCAGATCAGTACTAGTCTGATTTCTCCATGTTTTATGATTCAAAAAAGTCATGTCTTCAGAAATAAGTTATTATTGTTAAGTTTTGAATAGAAACCCAAAACAATGGTAAAAGCCTATACTGTTTGGAACAAACATCTATGGGACAACACTAGCCAGCAATTTTAAAAATGTAACACATTTCTAGGTCTTGCGTTCTCATTTACTAACATGTAGTGGCTAGTAGGATGTGGCAGTTTGGATGAGATGTCCCCCCTTTAGGCACAGCCATATTAATATTTGGTCTCAGTTGATGTATATCTGAGATGGATGAGGAGGAATTGATTTACCGGAGAAAGTATACCAGGTATATCAGACTTTGAGGAATCAAACATTGTGTGCCATTTTCAGTGTGTTCTCTTTGTCTTGTCCTTGTGGTTCAAGATCTGAGCTCTCAGCTATGCCTGCTTCCATTCATTTGCCTTTTTATCATGTACCCCATCACTCTAGAAACATACAAGGCTAACTGAATATTTTTATAAGTTGTCTTCTTCAGGATGTTTCATCAAAGTTATAGAAAGAAAATAATAAAGTAACTAATATATAAAAGGGCCATACTTCTGCTCACTGTCTTGCTAAAAGGGGACTCCACACATTGTGTTCTCATATGGCAACCATGT
Organism: Mus pahari; assembly: GCF_900095145.1. Classification (NCBI taxonomy): domain Eukaryota; kingdom Metazoa; phylum Chordata; class Mammalia; order Rodentia; family Muridae; genus Mus; species Mus pahari. The sequence continues at coordinate 84,282,800 of NC_034597.1, read as the reverse complement.
GATTGTTTTGCACTTAGACTGAATAGATTTTAGATTAGATGTGTAATTTAATGACATGACAAAATACAAGTTAGCTAGAATGTGTACTCTATGCTATCTCAGCATATATGATTAGGAGGTAAACTTATAAGAATTAACAAGGATAATAAAATTAGGATATTTATTCTAAGTTGATTTTAACTTGATAATATCTATTGATGAAAGCATTTATAATTTTCCCAAATCCTGCCATATATGTTAAACATCAATATGATATTTTTGAAGGAGTAATACCTCTGGCTTATTTTGCAATCTAAATAGAATATTTCATTACTAAAATATTTTATTGTATCAAATAAATATAAATGAATGAGTGTCCAGTAGATTTATTCAATTTACAAAGAATTTTTACTCATTTTGTGATATTTTAATTGTATTTTATTAGTTATAAAAGACAATTTATAAAAATATGATTCATTTTAAATTTCAGATAAAATTAACACCCATCTCTTAAAAGGTACAAGAAAGAAACAAAAAATGTAAAACAGTTAAGAAAATGAAAATATAACCATGCATAAGAGAAAAATTACCAAAAGAAAACAAACAGCACATACACACACACACACACGCACACACACACACGCACGCACGCACACACACACACACACACACACACACACAAATAGGAGTTCCTGTTTGCAAACCACTCTTGGTCTTGCCACCTGTACTGGAGAGTGACTGATATACTATGCAACATTTTAAAGCAAGAAATGTATATTTTAGTGGGTTAACATTATTTGATTTACAAAGATCTTCAACAATTGTTACAATTTATCTCTACTTGAAGGTCTAACAAAGACAGAAACTATTTTGTGGTGCTTATTCTTCTTTCTTTAATTTTTATTACTCTCCTAATTTCACTGATATGATAAACTAACATTTATGAAAAAGCCACTGTCACTAGAATGCTTTATAATATATCAAAGAAATAGGCTTTCATTTGAAAACACCAAAATATGTTAAGAGTAGCATATACAATTATTATTTCAATATATGACAAGCAATTTTACTCCCATATACTCAAATATATTTAAAAATGGGTTAAACATAATTTTGAAACACTTTAAATGTTATTGGCAAAGAAAGCAGAGTAATATACCCTACATAGAAGAAAATAATGAATCAAATTAATCATACTCTGTGCACACATTAATTTGAAAGAATGGTTTTAAAGTAACTTATCAAATGAATGCTTAGTGCAAGCAGGCCAACTTATAATTAGTAGAAGGAAGCAGTTCCAGTCTTGTCAGATACAATGTGCATTTAACTTAGGAATAGCCCCATATATCTTACATATTGAGAATTAACTAAATTCTAAGAATAGGGTAAGCACTGGGGAGTTGGCTCACTTCTTAAAGGCATTTGTTGTACATTAATGAAAGCCAAAGTTCAGATTGCTAAATCACCCTTAACTACAGCTCTGAAGAATCAGAAGATATCTTTTGGCCTTCATACATACACAGGTGCACAGAAGCCCGCTTTCACACCCAAGTGAGGAACACTCACCCAAATAAAATCTTTAGAAAATAAGAGTAGCGTAAATCTCTTAGCTAAAAACAAATGCTGGTAATATTGTTCTTAATGTGAACAGAGCCCACATATACTGATATTAACAAAGTACAGGAGAGCAGAAGAGATGATTCAGTTGTAAAGAAACCTGTTGCCAAGACCAAAGCCTTCAGTTTCACTAACAGAACCCTGTTGTGGAGAATTGTTTACTGTGATTAAAACATCCCAACTTGCTCAGACACATGGTATTTAAAAGGGAGGTGAATTTTTCTATTCTGCAAGAGAGGTAATTAAGCTCAGGAAGTGAAGAATCAAGAGCCTCAGGAAGCCCCTGAAACTGATTCGACTCTCCCATCCACACATGTTAGCTAGAAAGGCACCAAGAGACACCCTCAGAGGAGAGAAGCTACCTGGAATTGGGTCTCAACACCTGAGCTGCCTGGGAGAGAGGAACTATCTAAGAGAGATAGTTTGCCTGGATGTTCTAACGATCCAGCTGCTTGCAAAGTGTACACTAACTAAGCCAAAGTTCAGATTGCTAAATCACCTTTAACTACAGCTCTGAAGAATCAGAAGGTATCTTTTGGCAGTAAGAGAGTTGAATCAGTTTCAAGGACTTCCTGAGGCTTTTGATTCTTCACTTCCTGAGCTCAATTACCTCTCTTGCAGAATAGAAAAATTCACCTCCCTTTTAAATACCATGTGTCTGAGCAAGTCAGTTCCAGGTTTACTTCCTATGTGAGCCATCATTCACATTGGAGTGAGTTTTGGGTGATATATCTTTGGCTTATTTCCATTCCTGTGAGTACTCCCTTGCCCACAACTCTTGTAATCCAGGTCAGCAATACTCATTGTTCAACCAATTTACATTTGGATGGTATCCTTGCACTGTTCTGTCATTAGTTCACGATCTGTGGTGAATACACTTTTACAACTCCTCAACAATAGTGCCTCAAAACTGTTCCACATCCAGGGAGCAAGTAATCAATCCATAGAATTTGCTCTCTGATCTCCACATAGACAATGTGCACAATGACCATGGGACATATACACTCCATCCCCAACATGCATACACAAAGAAATAAAAGCATGATATGCAAATGAAACAAAGGTTACTAATATCACATAGAAAATATCATTATGGCTGGGAAGACAGTTCAATAGTACACTGTGGTTGTTCAAGTTCAAGTCTGAGAAATCAGTTCACTCGCTAGAACTCACAGGATGCAAGGAAGGAACTGATTTTGGTAAGTTGTCCTGTGGTTGCTACATGTGTGCAGTGATATAAATTCACACACATATGCACACATGGAAATAAATAAATATATATATTTAATAAATGGAAATATTAATTATTACAAGAAAATACTAAAATGAGCACCAAGTGCTCCATAGTGCCAGTCTATTTTTCATTCAATCAAAAAAGCCTATTTTTAAATCATGCTATTAACAAAATAGAAATATTGTAATATATTTTGACAATTCAAGCAAAAATGGAAAGTTAATGTATATAATACAGAAAATTTCTCAAAGCTCCATTTTGCACATATTTTCAATTTTCTTATTAATTTTATTGAGTCTCTATAATTAGATTAATGGTAATCACTGAGTAATCTTGTTCATTTCTAATGTATAAGCATGACTCATTAGATAAGTTGTTATTAATCTATTAATTGTCATCTCTGTAGTCTTTTGCAAATATTGTCCTATCATCTCATTAATTGGCTCATTACCTCAGTAACAACCTATTGATGACAACTATATGTGGCTTAATACATTATGACTGGCAGAAATGAATATGACACATTACTTGGCCATGAGAAAGTTTGCTGTATGACCATTTAAAGGAAATCAAAAGTTCTAATAAAATGAAAACATTTTTAGTTTGCTTCATGTATTCTCAGTAACAAAGACAGTCAGAAATCTGTGTTACTATGTCTCATGACATGACCAAGGAAGTTGGTAAAGTGTTAAAACCTGGAATTTGCTTTGAACTATTTAACTATTTAATATTATGGTAATGACAAAATATGAAAAGGTTTCCTTTAAACATAGCAAACCAGCCCAGTGTAGAGGTGTTATCACATTGAGAGAACTTTGCTAGGTCTTCTAAATTGGATTTATAGGAAATAATCATGTAGATAATTTGACTACATGCATGAGGTTGTATGTATTTGTGTGTGTGGTGTATGCAAGTGTTCTCAAATATAGGATGCAATTGTCTGCATTTTGATGTTTGGATGGCAGAACATGATATTGTTTTATTCTTTTTAAGTTCCTCCATATTCTTTATATAGAAACAGGAGTTTTCACTAAGTCTAGAGATCACAATTTTGCTAGACTGTTTGTCCAGGGAATCTTGTGGATACTCTTGTTTATGACCCTTAGCTCTGAGACTATAGGCCCATTCATCACCACACTACCTGTATGCAGAGGATCTGAATTCAGGTCCTCACACTTAGTGAGACCTCCATTTCTCCCACCAGACATCTGCCTCACTCTGAAAATGTTTTCAAACATTGTATAACATAGATAAATATTGTCTAATCAATAAATGATTAAAAGTGAGCAATTTAGCAGGATGCAAATAAAAGTTGTTTCAGAAAAATTATATATATATATGTTATATAATATATATATTTCACATTTTAATATTTTATTATTCATATATAAATAAGTATAATTTCGAACAGATTAAAATAAATTTGCCTATGAGATATTATAAATAGCAATTTTTGGTGAGCATTATTAAGAGAATAAGGTTTATTTTCATCATCACCATAAAAATACTTGTAATGATATTAAGGTAACATACAATTTCTCTATGGCCAGAAAAGTTTAAAAACAATTTGATCAGTATACTATTCTAAATATCTCAGCCCACTAGGAACCTGTAATCTGTGTTTTACAGTAAATCAGGAAAATTTCAACACACATAAAATACCTGTGTATTATGGAACATGAATAGAAAACTGGGGACAAGAAAGAATTATGGAATACTTCCCAGTTTTCTAAAATCAAAATGAAGTCCAATTTTGAATGCTCAAATTCGATTATTTTGGTGAAAAAGGAATGAGGTAATCTGAGAATTAAGGAAAGAATTTGAAATAGTTTTAAGTAATATATGCAGAAAGGAAAACATTTTTAGAACATCTTAAATATTATCAAGCAGAGATGAAACAGATGTTTTCCTCTTCTGAAATGTTATGCTTTAATATCATCTGGACAAAAACAGTTTTTATATTTAGCAAAATTTTGTAAGGCATACTTAACAAAATATACATTTTAATTCCTGTTAATACGTATTTTTTATATGGAAAAAGAGAGTTTGACAGTGGTATAGAGAATGAATGAGAGTTATAAATTTTCCCATATACTTTAACCATGATCAGAGCTGTTGTTTTCTCATATTTTGCTTAAGTCTCCCTAAAATGGGACTTATAGTGATTCTACAACTATTTGACTTCTGATTAAATTTGTGAACAAAAACAAAATAAAGCAAAATGTAACAAATGTATAGTTTTAAAAACAATGCTCCAGTAAAGTTATATGAAGTTTTATTGACCATTTTGTATGATATTGCCCATTTTTAAAACAAATAAATATATTGTGAAGTCAAAGTGAATCTATAAAATTCTCTTTGAGGAGTTATAAAAAGCGACAAACTACTGTTTGCTACTTTATTGCTCAGTACATTAAGTTGTAGTTGGGGAGTTATATGAGGTATCTGTGTGCAACTAACCTTTCACAAGACAAGCAACCTTTTGTGCTCTGAAATTTCCTTGACTCACAGAGCAATCTCTACACATGATGTATTATACCTATGCTTTCTAATCTTGAAATTCACTTTAGTTGCTGCACAGAAATATGGAATGAGCTGGACCATGGAAAATGTAGGTACTTTTTATCCCCCTGGATAATGCTTTGAAGGATTTAAAAATATACTGAATACAGAAGGGTCTCCAGAGTCTACTATGTAGTCAGACAAAGTGTTAGATGACCATCAATGAGCGAAGCAATACCAACTAATTAAAAATGAATGGGACTTATTTCCATTGAGAGAAGTCTGACAGATGAAGAGAAAGGGCTCAAGGGCAAATGAATATCCAGGAAGATTGACCTGTCTTACTGAGTCATGTTCAGGCTGTTTGACAGTCAGACACATAAGTGAGTTGATCTCTGTTCATTTCTTAATAAATTGACCTAGACCTGCCTCAAAGCTTTGTGTGTATTAGTGCAAAACTATGAACAGTATAGAAATTCAAAAGCATTCTAGTAAGTAGGACAGATTTTCAGTATGTTTTAAGTTTGTTGCATGCAAACCAAATGGGAGGGATGATTAATAGAAGTGTAAATAGTAATCCATGACATTAAACCTCGGGGGGAGTGGAGGGAACTTGACAAGCCCTTGGAATTACTAACAGAAATAGGTAGGAAATATGCAACCAGCATTTGAAACATCTTAGATATGTAAATTTTAGAGAAATGTATTAAATAAAATCCCTCATGTGTGATGTCAGTTTAATTTCTGGTTATTATATCCTAGATATTTTAAAACTAAAGATGTAAATTTATATTTCAGCAGTGCTATGACAACATCAGGTTATTCCTATTAAAAGATAAACATTCATAATTTAAATTGTACAAAATATAGATGAGAGATGAATTATTTTCTACTGTGTTCTAAGAGTCATCGTTATAAACATTCCCAGTACTTGCTATGCTCTGAATTTTTCCCAATTTATTGTAGAATTTTTCGGATGGACTAAAGAGAATTTAATTATTTCCATGGTTATACACATAATTACTGGCCAATGTCATAAACACATGGAAGCATAGGAAGAGACCATCACCACATTCTTTCCTCAGAGTAACTCACAGTTGTTGATAGTAATATAAACACAAAATAATGTGGGAAAAAATCTAAATAAAACAAAAGGTCCAAACATAGGCATTCGAGTTAAAATGTATAAACTGTTAAACATGGTAGGAGACATGTAAATGGCTATGAATCATTCTGAGAAAGGATTTATGGACAGTAATATGTTATTTTTAATTTATTAATTAATTATTTTATTTATTTATATCCGGAATGTTCCCCCCAGCCTATAGTTCTCCGCATCTATCTTCTCCTTTACCTCTGAGAGGTTACCCCGCCCCTGGGTATCTGCCCACCCTGGGACATCAAATCTCTACAGGATTAGATACATCTTCATTTACTGAGGCCAGAAAATGCACTCCTGTGCTATATAGTACTGGGGTCCTCAGACCTGCTAGTGTATACCCTTAGGTTGGTGGCTCAGTGTCTGGGAGCTACAAGAGGTCCAGGTTAGTTAACAGGGTTGGTCTTCCTATGGTGCTGTCAACCCTTTCAGTTCCTTCAGTTCTTCCCCTAACTCTTCTATAGCATTCCCAACCTCTGACCTCTATTATATACTTTAAAACCAGTGTGTGTAAGGGTTCTTTTAATCTCCAATAAGGCAACATGGCCAAGATAACTCTGGAAAGAGAGGGTTTATGTGGCTAAAATGACATGAATGTAAGACTATCAGTAAAGAAACTTAAGGCAGAAATCTGGAAGCAGGAACTTTTGCAAAGATCATGGAGGCACACTGTGCACTAGCTTGCTCATCTTGCTTTCTTACACAATCAAGGTCTGCTTGCCCAGGGGAGGCACTACCCACAGTTGGTTATGACCTCCAATTTCAATCATTAATCAAGGAAATGTCACATAGACTTGATTACAATTCAGTGAGATAAAATCTATTTTTCTCAGTTGAGATCTCTCTTTCCCAGATTATCCAGTACACTAGTTGACTATATAATTTCAAATGTACCATTAAGGAAGATTCTAGTTTAAATCTGTATTCCTTTAGGAAACTGGGTATATTAGTAATGCCAATCAATTGTGGATGCCAAGTGCATGATGAGAGGAGCCTGATATTGCTCTGCCAGTGCCTGACAAATACAGACGTGGATGTTCACAGCCATCCATTGGATTGAGCATAGCGTCCAGTGAAGGATCTAGAGAAGGGACCTAAGGAGCTTAAGTGGTTTGCAGCCCAATAGAAGGAACAATAATATGAACTAGCCACTACCTCCAGAGTTCCCAGGGACTAAACTACCAACGAAAGAGCACACATGGTGGGAATCATGGCTCCAGCTGCATGTGCAGTAGAGGATGGCCTAGTTGGTCATCAATGGGAAGAGAGGCCCTTTGTCCTATGAAGGCTCTATGCCCCAGTGTGGGGGAATGCCAGAGCCAGGAAACTGGAGTGGGTGGGTTGGTGAGCAAGGGGATGGGGGAAGAGAAGGGGATAAGGGGAGGGTGCTTTTAGGAGGACAAAACAGGAAAGGGGATAACATTTGAAATATAAATAAAGAAAATATCCAATAAAAAAAAGAAAAAAAACGGCAACAGACTATTGTTCTTATATTCAGGAGAGAGGATATTTTAAATCAAAATGAAGCAAAATTTCCATTATTTTCCACTTTGTCAAACTCTGATAGTGTTTGACATTTCTCATTAGGTGGCCACATCAGCAAGAATATAACCATCATCTTCATGTTGCCTTCCTCTCTTATGTGTCTATCTAATCTCCCTCAGATCTATTGCAAGAACCCTACCATTTGATTTAGTATATAATTATAAAATCAAAGATAAACTTGTACTCTAGATAATAAACATTCATATATATGATTGGTTAGCAGGTTTTCTAGGATATGGAGGGATGAAATAGATAAACACATATTGTTTTTTAAGAAACTGGAAATAGTGTTAAGTGGAATCCCAGGGTCATTTTGATTTTCATTTCTCTGACTACTGACAACTTTGAACATTTCTTTAGTTGCTTCTAAGCCATTCCTCAGTTGTGAATTCTGGGTTTAGTTCTATACCCCATTTTTTTATTGGGTTGTTTGATTTTTTTGGTGGTTAGCTTCTTAAGTTCTTTTTACATATTTTTATATTAGCCCTCTATTGGGTATGGAGTTAGATTCTTTTCTAAGTTGCCTATTTGTCCTGTTGACAAATAGAGCATGAGCCAGTGGAGTTCTGATTAGAAAATTTCCTCCTGTGCCAGACACACACACACACACACACACACACACACACACACACACAATTATTAAAACCAAATAAAATAACGATAATCTGTCTTTCATTTATTTGTAAGCTAGTTTGGGATAAGCTTAAATTCATTGTACTAATCAGTCTCTATAAGTGTAATTTTTAATGTATTGACTCCTTGCCATTATCTTCTGAATTTTGATAATTCTTTATTTTTTTATTCAAGGTTAATCTTTTCCATTGAGATTGTGAATTTATCATGCATTGCAGAAATAATGGGTTCTACCAGTTTCCCACATGGAATAATATATAAGCTTTCAATGAATACAGTTGACTTGGCTGAGTTCATATCTAAAATTTCTCAAACAACAGATGGCAGTCCAAATTGCAGTGCCATACCTTTGCTTAACCCTGCCTGTATGAAATCTGTATCATACATATGTGTTTCAGAGATGAGCTACTAAATTTCTTATTATTAGCACCCAATGAAGCTTACAAAAAGACCTTTACTTATTTATGTAATCTGACATATTTTCTCACATGGAATAACTATGTAAATTGGGTTATCTGAATGTTTTAATTCATGATAATATAAAGTTGAAACTCTTAGATTTTCCTCACATTTTCCAACAGTATTCTCTAGTATATGTATAACTTAATGACCTTGATTCTGTACCATCTCCTTTTGAACATTCACTTGTCATCTTTGCACTGATTGGTTTGATTAATTTTTACAGAATATAAACTTTATGGAGAGAAATTGTAATCTAACCACATGGCTGCTTTGGTGGAAATACACACATGCCCTTAGTACACACCTTTAATCCCACGCAATGTAGGTAAGTTTAGTTGTAGAAGGAAGCAAACTTGTTAAAAAGTGATGTCTAATTGAATACCATACAAAGTGAGAAGTCAAAGAAAGTTTTGACAACATGAATCAGAGACAGGATACTCTCAGCTTTCATGAAAACAGACAGGAAAGGAGGGCTATCATTGCTGATGCCAAGAAGATGCTTGCTAACAGGAACCTGGTATAGCTGTCTCCTGAGTTGCTCTGCCAGTGCCTGACAAATACACAAGTGGATGTTCACAGGCAACTATTGGACCGAGCACAGCATCCCCAGTGGAGGAGTTAGGGAAAGGACTGAAGGAGCTTGCAGCCCCATAGGAAGAACAACAATACCAAGCAAACAGAACCTCTGGGCTCCCAGGGACTAAACCCCGATCAAAGAATACACATGGCGCCAGCTGCATATGTAGCAGAGTATTGTCTTATCTGGCATAAATGGGAAGGGATGTTCTTGGTCCTGTGAAGGCTCAATGCCACAGTGTAGAGGAATGGTAGGGGGGTGAGATGGGAGTGGATGGGTGGGTGTGGAAATACCCTCATAGAAACAGTGGAAGGGGGAATGGGATAAGGGGTTTGTGGAGGGAAAGCCAGGAAAGGGGAGAACTCTTGAAATGTAACTAAATAAAATATCCAAGAAAAAAATTAAAAAATATAAAAAAAATAAAAGTAATGTTTAAAAAGCAAAAGCAAAAACAAACAAACAAACAAACAAACAAAGAGCAGTGCAGGAAAAGGTCAAGGCCAGTTCTGGTCAGTCAGTTGAATTCAGTGCAGTGGAATCGAGTCAGTCAGAGAGAAATCAATGTAGTAAGCATTGTGCAAGTGACTTGAATTCCTTCATGAGTTTGTGCAGTTCAGTGCAGGACATGAGAAGCAGTAGGAACCATAGAATGAGAATAAGCCAGAAAATTACAACAAATTTCAAGAGTTAGTATGAGGCTAAGCAGAGCAATTTAATGAGAAACATGCACATCAACAATGTGTCTCTCTCTAATATATGTATTATGTCTCTCTCACATATGTACTAGCCATGCATTATGTATAGATTAATGAGCTAGAGTTATAAAAGTATCTTTTATTCACCCAAATTAATTTTTGTTTTGAAATCTAACTGATAAATGTACTCACCCTTTTTAGTTATTTCTGAATGCTGGCTGGCTGGTTCAACTCAGTTGTTCTGGCTCAAACTCCTCTCCAAAAAGACTGATTCAATCTGGCTCCCCTTGACTTCTCACTGAATTGTTCTGCTTGGAAAAACTGACTCTGAACCTCTTTTCTATATGGTCTCTTAAGCTTTGGGCAAATTCTGTCTCTAACTTCTTTGTCAAGTCTTACTCTGATTTGTTACTTTGTCCTTCAATTAGATTTCATCATTTAGGATTGAAGATAGGTAGTGAGGGAATCTCTGTATTCCATCCAGAGGGATTAAAGGTGCATTAATCCACCTGGATTACAGAGACCTGGAAGATCTGGGATCTGATCCTTTGCTAGATTAGCCATGTACCTAGATAAAAATTCTTCTACAGAAGCTGTCTTACTTTGACTTTTTGTAGATGTGATAAAATACCCTGACAAAATCAGATTAGATGAAAGGAAGAAAAAAATACTTATTTGTTTCACAATTGCAGGTCACAGTCCACCATTGTGGTTACATCAAAGTGAGAGGAACTTGAATCAGCTAGTCACATTATGTCCAAATCAAAGCATAGTAAAATATACCCATGCTAGTAAGAAGCTAACTTTCTTCTTTTTTATGCAATCTAGGGTGCCCTGTACAGGGAGTGGTGCCACCCACAGTGGGCAAGGTTTCCCAACCAGGCAGCATCAAATAATCGTCTACAGGCACACAAACACTAAGACACATTCATAAAGGTGTTCAGTTGGCCATTCACTGCTAGTTTCTCACCATTTCTCACAATTTTCTTCCTTTCATGTCTTACCAAACGTGTCATGTATACATTTTTTCAGTTTGCTAACTTTATTAACATCTGTGGCAGGTGAACACTATCTTCTTTTAGATGGGAAAATTAGTTGTCTTCTAAATGTATTTAAGTGGAGAGGAAAATAGTTGATCACTGATGTTCACAGAGCAAATTTTGTTTTTCTTGATTAATTTTTCAAAAGCAAAAATTGGAAATATTTTAATCAGCCTAATTGGTTTCTTTGGTTTCATTTGGTATTCAGTTTAATTATTCTCTGCTGAGCATGAATTCTTTCAGTTCATGTATACTTTCTAAAAGATTCTCCACTGTTAGTCACTGATGAATATTTTAGTTGCTATAAAATAGAACTTTATATAAATGTACAGGATACATAAATATTATTCCATAAACAACTTATATCATAAAATTGAAATATTTTGCAAATGTTGCTACAATAATTTCACTTTTTTCTTTTATGAAAAAGAGCTGGTCTTATTCTTAATTTTGTTCTTGTAAAACTGAAATGTGATTATTTTTTTCTACTAGTTATCTTTAGTTTTTTGGGAAGGGGGCTCTTTGTTTTGTTTCATTTCTACTCAGGACTAATTCAAACAGAGTCATTATACTGTGTCTGACTTATTGTTTAATCTGTCTTTTGGTTGAGATTATAGAGCTTTCTTGGTTACATTTTTACATGGTTTTGATCATTATTACATTGAATATGTTTATAGCACTTTACTATGGCAACTGGATTCTCACATTTATAGTAGAGTAATTAGGTCTTATCAAAAATGAATTTAAATGTTGCTTAGTATTGTGAACTAACATTTAGGTATATAATTACCTTAAATGCTTTCAGTGACATGTCTACAAAATTATTATTTCAGCAGTATTTAGTGTCCTTTATTAGTCACTGGTTTTCATTTCAGAGTTTCTACTCTGCCTTATTTAAAAATGTAAAATTTCAGTATCTTCTATGTCTCCATTTTCCATGATTTGCACTATATTCTTGTGTTTAAATATATGATTACTTCATTTTCAGTGCCTTTAATCACAGATTCCAGCATTTTTGACATTTTCTGTGTTAGTTTCTATTTTCTAACTTATACTCTTCTTTTAATCTTTATTGGTTATTTTATTTATTCACATTTCAACTGTTATCCCTCTTCCCAGTTTCTCCTTCACAAATCCCTTTCCCCTCCTTCTGCCTCTATGAGGGTGCTCCCCCACCTGCCCACCCACTTGTGCCTCCCTGCCCTAGCATTCCATTTGCCTATCCTCCTGGGATCCTCCATAGGATTAAGGGGCTCTCCTCCAAGTGATAACCAATAAGGCAGTCCTCTGCTACATATCCAGCTGGAGTCATGTGGCCCCACTCCCCCTCCATGTGTACTCTTTGGTTGGAGGTTTAGTCCATAGGACCTTTGGAGGCTATGGTTGGTTGATATAGTTCTTCCTATGGGGTTATAAACTCCTTCAGCTCCTTCAGTCCTTCCCCTAACTGCTCCATTGGGGACTCCATGCCCAGTCCTGACATTGGCTGCAAGCATCCATATCTGTATTGGTCAGGCTCTGGCAAAGCCTCTCATGGGACAACTTTACCTGGCTTCTGTCAGCAAGCATCTTCTTGACAACAGCAATAGTGTCTGGGTTTGGTATCTGCAGATGGCATGGATCACCAGGTGGGGAAGTCTCTAGAAGTCCTCTTTATATATGTATAATTTTTGACACTTTTAATATAAATTTATTTCTATTTCAATCTAGACATGGAAACTTTCGTTGATTTTTGTCTGAGATCCAAATTCAAGGCAAATACTTGTCTAAATCCTGCTTTAATATTCTTGTAACTTTTAAATAAATTTTTTACAGTACTTATTCTTCTCTATAACACTCACAGTTAAAAACTAAGAGTTGCTGGGCAGTGGTGGTGCACACCTTTAATCCCAACACTTGGGAGACAGAGGCAGGCAGATTTCTGAGTTTGAGGCCAGCCTGGTCTACAGAGTGAGTTCCAGGACAGCCAAGGCTATATAGAGAAATCCTGTCTCTAAAAATTAAAAAAAAAAAAAAAAGTAACAGTTAATTTGAAAATAAGAAGTTACAGTTCTTTCTGACCTGATTAGAGATTACTGAAGTCTCCACAACTCTAATGGGGTGTATTCTTCCTCCTATGAATTCAACATGACATAAAAAGATTTCATTTATATTATTGGAGTTCACATTTAGTATAGATAATTATTGATTCAATTGATAACTATCTAAGATTGAGGATAGTTGCACTTACTTGAATTTATGTAGAAAACAAATAAATAAACAAAATCCCTATGCATACATGTTTTGTTTTTTGTAGTTATTATAAAGAATGGAAGTCTAAACGCAACTCAGAAAAATTTTAATTCTGTTTTGCTGACCTATACTTTGTCGCTGAGAATAAAATTCATTATTAAAAACCAATGAAGTGTTAATAGACTGTTTATAATTTAATTCATTATATAATGTAAGTTTTTGATATTTCCTAGATTGTGTATAGGCTGGAGAGGAGTAATTAGCTAAGGCTTCAGTATAAATTAGAGTTTCACAAAAACCATTTTGACAAAATGCTTTTTTAGAACGAATTAAATTATAACTTTTTCTGTTGAGTTAATTTCACCATGTGTGTTAAATAATAAAATAAGTTTAAAGGCAATTTATATAAATTAACTTAAATTTCCCTTAAATTATATAATTTTACCCTGTTGCTTACATTAACTTTAAGTGATACTAAATACTCATTATTGTTCAATACATTCATATATTTCAAAGTTAGACTTAACATATATATATATATATATATATATATATATATATATATATATANTATATATATATATATATATATATATATATATATATATATATTTCTGTATTTCTTCATGAATGCAATATGTTTACTTATCTCCAAGGCAATTCATTTTGAATCAATAATCTTAATGCTTTCACATAATATAAAGCATTTTATAGTTTGCTAGATTGTATATACACATATACAATTTCAAGATCGTGTTTCAACCTCAAGTTATTATATAATAATTTGTTACTTCCTGTCATTTCTACATTTATTTACATGTGGACTATATAGTACTCTCTATTGCCTGATATTGCTAGTATATTGACGTGCATGTGCATATGTTCCATAAGGTCACATATATTAATATTGCCCTGTACCATGTCTTCTCCATAGCGACATATAGAGAGCTGTCTGCTGACTCTAATTGAAGACATGATTTGACCCAAGTGCAGCTTAATAAACCAATGAATTGATTAGTTTGCTTACTTATAGAAGCATGGGGGAGCTTCACATAGCTTTACATAGTGACTTTGCAAAATCTCACTTTGTCAGGAGCAAGAACTCACATAAACTGCATCAATAGAGTTGCACCTTCCCATTGAACTCAATATCCCACGCCTTTTAACTCTCAAGACCATATCCATTGGTGGATAGTAGCTAACACATCTAGGAAAGATGAATGACTCTACTCTATCCTACCGGGGGGAGTGTTGAGTATCCCATTGCCATTTCCACAGAGCTGAACAATTATATGTTATTCTGCTTATTTCATTTATATGACTGCAGAACCCAGGAAATGTGTTGGTTACTCCAGAAGTCTGTGCTTCTTTCTGGTTATGGTCATGGTCATGGACATGTGATGTGTAAAGGATTAGTTACACTCTCCAACATTCTTATATTTCAAGTCGATTACAGGGTGTGAATTGGTTGTGACTGAAATATGGTACCTATACCATGGTATCATTGAATTGTTCTAGAGAGCTTTCATTGAATTGCTCAGCTTATATTTTATTCTGCTGGCAAATTTAACAAATATAAGTGGATTTGTAGATTCTCTTATTAGTGTATGCAGTAAATTTGGTTTTTATTCCAAACAGATATTTACAAGAAAACTTCTTTATACTTAAAGTTTAATGCTACTATGTAGGTAATACTTTAATTTTAAATATCAGATATTTATGTGTAAGTAGACTTAAAATATACTGTTTTACTGATACTACATGACCTGATTTCCTACAAGTTTACCAATATTTTTAAATATCAGAGCTCCATTGGCAACTTTCAGAATTGCCACTTACTTGTGTCCCAAAACAAAGGGTTAAACAGAAGTACATCTGAAAATAAACAACAAAACAAAAACCAGAGATACTATTAAGAAGGAATTCATTTCTAGGGATAAAGCTAGCAAGAACAGAGGCAAAGTTAGATATGCAACATCAATACTGCACAAAGGATGAAAACACATTATCCTGAAAAGCAGCTATATTACTAAACCTCACCAGTTGTATAGTGCAGGCTTTCTCAGCATCCTTTTTAATGCCTGCAATTTATTGAGCCATGGATGACTTTTGGACTTGTTAGATTATTTTGCCTCTGTGCCAGGGGTGCTAGACAGTTCTAGGCAGCTTAAGTCTGATACTCAGTCTTCTCATGGCCAACTAATTTCTTTCTCATACTAATTCTGGTGCTTTTGTGTGGTTTAACTCTCTGTCATACTCTCCTATCTCCTTCCTTGGAGAATGTATACTTGTGGTAACATTGACATAAAAGGTAGCATTCTTGTCTTAGCCAATCATGAATGTCAAAAGTAGGTAATTTTAGTTTCTGTCATTATACCATATATAAATTTCTCTTACTGCACTAAGAATCTCAATTACAAAATTTTATAGCTGTACCCTTTCAATTTCAATTTACATTTTTGTATTTGAGCAAATTAGTTTTTATTTTTAAATTGTCTTGCAATATGTAGCAATTATACATATTTATCACATTCATTAAATTTTGATAGCATTTTTAGTGTTTTTCTTTAGATTTTTTACTAAAGCACTCTAGTAAAAATAGTTTATACTCTTACTTTACTATATTTTATTTTTCTTATGTATTGCCTTAGTTTAAAATGTTAGCATCATACGGGACTAATGGTCGAATCAAGACTCCTGATTTTCACATAATATGTAATTATTTTGGCTTTCTTTTTGTGTTAAACACATTTCCTTTACTTTAACAAAATAATAGATATAATTAACCTAAAAGGAGATATGTTTTGTTTTGCCTTATACTTTTATTATATAGCGAACTGGCAATGCATCAGGAATAAAACAGCATACTGTGTCTCCAAGGTGGGTTCAAAAGAAGGTGAGTTCAACATATAGTGGCCAAGAACTAAAAAGAATTAGGGAAAGGCCAATATTCATAATATCCTTTTCAAGGCTACACTTCTGGTGATATAACTTCCTTCCACTAAGCATCACCTACTAACTTCCTCTTTCAATAACACCATAGGCTACTCTCAAAACCTTATATACATGGGATTTTGATGAGCATTTACAGTCCCAAATATATCTCCTATATAAACTTGAATTGATAGTATTGATTCTCTTATACAGTAAAGGTCATCTTGCCATACAATACTTATTGTGATTTATTATGTGCCTAGGGCAATCTGGACAAAATAATGATAAGAACAATGGAGACTGAAATGTTCCATTACTCAAAGTTATTCAAAGGAGAGTAACACAGTTACCATATTTGCAATGAAAATGGTCATCACTATCTTTGTATACTTTAAATGGATCTTTTACCTATAGTGAGTAAGACCTAGTTTGTTGCGTGCTAAGAACTAGTTGAGCTAGTAAGAGTTGTCTGTGAAAACTATAGCTGAGGAAGTTAGGTTGAGTCAAAGACAGGAAAAATATATATTGGAGAAGTAGATCCAACTCCAAAGTGGGGAAGGTAGCAACCTGAGTCCTAGAACCAGCTGAGTGGACACCATCTTGAAGACAGAGTATTGCAGGAGGCAGATTCAACAGCAGAATGAAGAAGATGCTTAGCAGAGGCCTGAGTACCTCAGATCAAAAATGGGATAGAACGTGGGCCCATGTACAGGCCAATGCCAAGGAGACCTTCTTGAAATGTAAGATCAAGGTGGCTGAGGAAGACATAGTCCTTGCTCAGGGGCTCCTGACTAATGTATGAACTGGAAAAAGGAGATAAAGCAGATAATGATAATGAAGAGAAGGACAAAGATGACTGAGAATAGTGCACTAAAGTATGAAGAAAAGATGGCTATCCAGGAACTTGACCTTACAAAACTAAGTGTGATGCAGAAGAAGCAGATAGGTTAGTAAGTTGGTGATTATTGATGGAGACTTGGGAAGCCTATGGGAATAAACTGACCTAACAGAATCTGGTTGCCCAGAGAATGAGTAGAACAGACAGGTGCACAAGAACTGGAAACATCTGAATGCTGCTGAAGAAAAGTATACTAAAAAAGAAGACAGGTATGAAGAAAAAATAGAGTCTTCAAATTCAAGGAGGCAGAGACTTCTGTGGAGTTTGGTGAAAGATAGCCCAACTAGAAATGAAAGCCGATGATTTGGAAGATAAGCTGAGGTGAACCATAGAGGAACAATTTTGTTGTACACAAAGGATATTGGACCTGAAGAAGATCTAGAGCGTTTCAGTCTCTTTCTTTGGCCACTTCCTCTTTTAGTTTTAGTTTGCTAGAGGATAGCCCACCTGAATGTGACCTTAAAACTGAGTGCATATCGCTCATCTTTTATCAGAAGCTTGCTTTCTCCTCTTACCATCTCCTCTACCGCTCATGTCTTCCTCCCCATACTGTACCAGCCTCTTCCTAGAGTTCCAGTTAAGTAACTATGGAAAAAAAATGATTAAGGGAATGTGAGGAGCATGCAAAGTGCCTTTCATGTGGTTGTGATGTGCACATACATGGTTAGTTTTTGTGATAGCAAGCAATTGTAACTTTCCAAATATTTCCATGGTGTGGATGCAGCAGTCCAATTACTTCTCACTGTTGGAAGATGATATAGCAACTTAATGAATACTACTCTATCCATAAAGGATGAGAACTTGAACGGGCTTACCTTTCAGAAAGCCAGCCGAGCCTAGACAGAGAGAGACTGCAGTAGGGGAAACCTCAGTGCTCTGCACAATGTTCTAGGCAAGCAGCAAAACCCTGTAGGATGTCAGCCAAAAATGAATAACTATTCCTGCATGTTAAGGTTTCAGGTTTAATATCTTTGTCCTAATTAATGTCATTTAAAAAAAACTGAATGATAACTCCATTGTGTAAATGTGCTCTGTTTTCTTTATCCATTCTTTAGTTGAAGAACATATATTATTAATAAAGCTGTTATGAGTATAATTGAGCAAGTGTCTTTGTGGTAGGATAGAGAGTCCTTTTGAATTTCAGTGGAAATTCCTTGGAATCTATGAGAGTGATCCTAGTGAAGACTTCTAGCAATGGAGGATATGGAGTCTGAAATGGCTATTTTGTGTGGTCAGGTAAGGCTTCCAGTGATGGTACTAGGAAATCAACCCAGGCACAATCATCCAATCTACAATTTGCTCTGCCTGTAAAATGTGCTGGGGTAGTGGTGGTACAAAGTTGTGAGAGTGGCCAGGCAGTAATTGGACCAACTTGAGGCTCATGTTATGAGATGGAGACTATGCCTAACACTATATGGATGGCCAGGAACTTGAGGCTGTATAGCCCATAGAACTAGGATAGAAAAAAAAACATAATTAAAAAAAATAGTTGATGAAATGATTCCTAATATTCTGCTGTACTCATAGATCAGTGCCTAGGCCAATCCTCATCAGAGAGACTTAATTCAACAGTGGGAGCAGATGCAGAGTCACTCAGCCAAACTTTAGACAGGACTCAAGGACACTGTAGAAGAAGCTGAGGGATCAGGAACACCTGGAGAACACTACCCACTGAATCAATTAAGTGGGTTCATAGGTGCAACTATAGAGCATGCATGGGTCTGTACTAAGTTCTCTGCATATAGGCTATGTTTGTGTATGTGGTCATGTTCTTCTGACTCCTAAGAGCAGATATGTCTCAGATTCTTGCCTACTCGTGGGTAACTCCCCCCACCCCTCACACTGGGTTGTCTTATTTAGCCTTGATTATGAAGGTTTGTATCAATTCTTATTGCAACTTGGTATGCCATGTTTGCTTGAAATCCCTCAGCAGCCTGTTTTCTGAAAGGAAACAAAGGAATAGATCTGGGGAGAGTGGCTAGGGAGTGTGTACTGGGAGGAGTGGAAGGAGGGGAAACTGTGGTCAGGATGTAGTGTATGAGAGAAGAATAAATAGAACATTTATTACAACAACAACAAAATATTTTTAAAAATTAGTTAGACATCTAAAAGACCCCCCCTTTCCAGGGATTTGTGCATGTTCGGCAAGTGTGTCTACTGTTGTTCAGCCCCATTATTCAGACCAGACTTTGATTGTCTCTATCTCCTTCTTGACTGTTCACAAAGTAGAACATGTTGTCCTTTCGTGTTGAGGTAACCTCAAAGTGCTCCTCATTTTCTTCAAGTGAGAAGGAGAAGGTCAGTTAGTTCATGCCACAGATTTAGCTACAGGAAACTCAACTCATCACCCTTCCCAGAAACTATCTGAATTGTGTCATCTCATTGTGCTTTGTAACAGTCAGTGCTATAAAAATATAGAATATCCTACGTAGCAAATTTTAGACATTACTTTATTTTAAAAATGTTCTTTTGAGTTGGGTTACCTTTATCCTACCATTGGCCATGAGAATTTGTTGTAGTTTGTCAGTTTGTAGTAAGCTGATTTTTGAAGACTCCCTATCTAATTTCCATGCTCAGGTGTATTCCTCTCATATGTTTAGGTAGATACCTGAAACTTGTTGGCTATTTGTATGCTTATGTTATGCTGTATATGGGGCCAGCTTGAAGAAAGAACACTTCATAACACAGCTATTTTTATAGTCAAATATTAAGAGCCAGAATCTTGCAATGAAGAACTAGTCCCTCAAAATAAAATAAAAAAGAGTAGCTCATGTTAAATGAAAACTTCATAATATAGAAAAGAGATGAAAAGTAAGTGAAGACTCTCTGATCATGAAAATTCTTAAACATTAATTTTAATTTGGACTAATGTATAGTAGGTAAAGTAGAAAGACACATGAATTAGTTACTTCAATTATATTATAATTGGACTTGATTCAAAAGCACATATCCTTTATAAAATCTGTAAATGCATGATGATTTTAATGTGGTGTATTATTATGCTAATAAGTTGCTAATTTCAATTTAGTTATATTTATCATTCAAAAAGTTGTTAAAAGGAAAAAAAATGGAACATTTTGACTTTTCTTTCTAGAACAACTACAGACAGGAACACTTATAGTAGTCATTCACACATGCAGGCATGCACACAGGCACAAACACACACACTTCTCTATTACCTTGACTAGTCAAAGAGTTGCCTATATTAGCAAAGTGTAGTTCTTGTTGTTTCTGTCTTCACAGCAATTTTGGAGCTGACCCAATGGGAAAAGACCATATGAATTTACAATTACATTATTTCTCCCCTCTCTTTCCTCTCTCCAACTCCTCCTGTATAACCTCTTTGCTCTAATGCAGATGTAGAGCCTCATATTCTATTTTCTTCAAATCTTGTTCACAGATATGTATATATGTACTATATAACCTGGGGAAACAATCTACAAATGCAGAGAGTTATTGACTGTTTACAACTAGAGTACTATGGAGAAATTAAAATATTGCACTTTCAGAGTATAATGATCTTATGGGCTCTTTCTTGACTTCTGGAACAGACATTCCTTGCACACATCTGTTTTTGAATTAACATCTTATGAACAATACATAAAAATTATTCTGTATTGAATTCAGTCAATCTAGTAGGCCACTAGCTTTCTTCAACCTAAAAGTTAAGGACATCATCAGACAGCATCATGGGCACAGAAAAGCTTGCCCTGTCTTGATGTGATGTTTTTTCTGATGGCGGTTTGAATATGCTTGGCCTAGGGAGTGGCTCTAGTAGGAGGTATGGCCTTGTTGAAGTAGGTGTGGCCTTGTTGGAGGAAGTGGGTCACTATGTTGATGGGCTTTGAGCCTCCTATGTTTAGTCTTAGCCCAGTGGGACATGAATAACTTCTCTTAGCTCCATTCCTATCAAGATGTGGACCTCTCAGCTCCTGCTCCAGCATCATGGCTGCTCTGACACTCCCCTGCTTTTCACCATGATGATAATGAACTGAAACCCTGAGACTATAAGCCAGCCCCAACTAAATGTTATCTTTTATAAAAGGTGTCTTGATTATGGTGTCTATTAACAGCAACGAAACCCTTACTATGACACCCACTAATTTATATTAAACTTGTCTTCATTTAGGAATTTAGGACTTTCACTGTTTTGTAACTCTGTAAAAATTTCATGAAACTGCTTCCACATTGGAACAAGGAATTTGAGGTAAATTGAATCTGTCTGTTCCCAGGCCAGTTACTCAGAAGGCTCCATTATGTACTATTTCTTATTATTTTCTTTAAAGATGAAAGCCTGTCCCCGTCCATATCTATCTATCTATCTATCTATCTATCTATCTATCTATCTATCTATCTATCTATCTATCTATCTATCTATCTATCAATTATCCTCTCTCTCCACTTTTTTCACTTCTCTCTCTCTCTCTCTCTCTCTCTCTCTCTCTCTCTCTCTCTCTGTCTGTCTTTATAATGGTACTTGTATATATATATATTTAAGAATGACAACTTGGTGTAGGTTAATCACTTCGTGTGCTCTTATCTGGTGAAGACTATTTTTCCTTTCCTCAGCATTCCTGAAATACCTGTAGGTAGAACTGAGGACTGCTGACCTTTCCCCCTTCATGTTAACATATTTGTTTTTTGTTTTTTTTTTAATGAAGGTCATGTTCATGTAACAATGTTATTAGACGTCATGGATGAATCTTCTCTGACATTTCTACTGTTGTAGATCTCACAGTGAAATTCCTGATCTGCAGAAAAGGAGAGGGAAAGATTGTACAACAAAAGCTATTGTGGATGAAACCACACAGAGAGGGAGGAGTTTCCAAGAAGGAAAGAAGGCAGTACTTTAATCTCTCTTTCTATCTTTCAGTTTCTGTCTCTATTTCTGTCTCTCTGTCTCTCAGTTTCTGTTTCTCTGTCACTGACTTTGTCTTTGTCTCTCTCTGCCTCTTTCTATATCTATCTATCTATCTATCTATCTATCTATCTATCTATCTATCTATCTATCTATCTATCTATCTATGCAGTTATCATATTTCTAACTCATCTATCTGCATATATATATATATATATATGATATAGATGAAGACAGATGATATAGATATAGATATAGATATAGATATAGATATAGATATAGATATAGATATAGATATAGATATAGATATAGATATAGATATAGATAGATATTTCTCTCTATCATCTATCCCCTCCTCTCTTCCTTTCTTCATAAGCTGAAATGTTTGGCTCTACTGAAGTCTTTCTTATATTGTTTCTGTACTTTTTACTTTTGCTCTGTGATGAATTCTTGTGATCACATCTGAGAAACGATATAATTTAGAGCGCTGACATGGCTCTATGGGAGGTGACCATGGATACTTTAAGTGTGACTTTCACAATACTTCCTTTTCCTTGCAACCAGCATATTCCCAGTGTGTAGTCTGTAACCTGGCAACCCTCTCACTGATAATAAGTGTAACTTTATGACAATTCTGTGTTTCTTATCTGATTTACATACAGGTTGTAAGAGAATTTGATCAGAAAAAGAGATAGGTTTGAGTGTACTTATCAATGAGATAAAGAATATGCAGCATCTCATATAAATTAATGGAAATAATTATTTTTTTCAACATCGTGAGAAAAGAATATTCATATTGTAAGTGGTGACTCAATGTAAGCACCAGGTCCATTATCTGTGTGACAAAGGAAAAGTTTATTCTGAACAGACAATGTTGGCAGGAAAACAATTATTCGTAGGAGGATTAATTGGGATTTTGAGAGGGCAATAGTTCATTATGCTTTCTTTTGGGAAGGGGATGGAAAGAAATAGTGTAGGAGGGCTTCAGTGGTGGTGATAGGGGCCAGACATTTTTAGAAAAGAGCAAAGATCAGAGCTGTAGGGTGCAGAGAAGAAGCTTTAAGATGGATCAGCTTAGGAGCTTGCAGAGTTGGAGAGAAGTTCTGGAGTCAAGAGATGACAAAAGCCCAAAGGGAAGTGGGGCCTTTAGGATGCATAACAGGTATATATTAATTGGACTAAAGGAATTTGTAGGTTAGTGAGGGCTTTTAATGTGTAACTCAATGATATCCCCTTTGTAGGAATGAGAGAAATGAGAGAATGAGAGAAATGTTTCTTTTGGGCAGACAAAAAAGTTGTTGCATGGATACTCAAGAAAGGCTGACTAAAGTATCTCTGTTTCAGAACCCTAGAGTCAAACCTGAGCTGAATCCAGGCTATAATTTTGACACATAGTCAGGGTTGGGGGTAGGCCTTTTGTGGTTTAGCACCTAAATCCTATGGGAAATTCATGAGAGATCTGTGCTCAATCACTCAGTGGAGCAAGAGGGGGGAAAAGGTGAAGCTAGAAGTCAAAGGTGTAAAGATATGCATGTGTACACACACACACACACACACACACACATAAACACACACACACTCAGATTTGAACACAAGAGATGCAGAGCATGACTCGATCAGCTGACCCATTGTGTAATAGTAGTTCTTCTTATGACCAAGATCAAATGTTAAAAAGAAGCAAATTCCTGGTAGAAGGATTAAGCGTGGCTCGTAGTTTCAGAAGACCACAGTCCACTATGACAGGGAGAACCAAAAGGAGGATGAAAAGGAGTCAGGCTTCTAACTTTTAGCACACCCAGTATGACCAACTTCCGTAGACCAGTATCATTGCTCATTCAAACTGTTACATAAAGCGAACTCCATCTTGTGATTTTAGATATGTGTGTTTTGTCAGATTTTACTAGAGCTGTGACAGAGTGGCCTGCAATCTTCATAGGGTATAAGGGGTAAGTTGTAGAGAGTCCTAATATGTCTAGTCAATATGCTTCTAAAAAGAGGACAGTTACAAAGAAGAATCTCATACAGAATTCGGGATTGATGACATTGGGAAAATTGTAGGATTTTTCACTCCCACCAGCAATGGAGAAGTGTTCCCCTTCTTCGACATCCTCGCCAGCATGAGGATGTGGAGTAAGGGGAACACTCCAACTTATGTTTTTAATCTTAGACATTCTGACAAAGGCAAGATGGAAACTCAGAGTCATTTTGATTTATATTTTCCTAATGGCTAATGATGTTGAACATTTAAGTGTTTCTGAGATGTTTGAGACTTCTCTGTTGAGAATTCTATTTACACTGGTACCCCTTCTTTCACTTGGATTTTGTGGAATGTTGATTTCTAGTTGCTTAATTTCCTTATATATGTTAGGAACTAGCCCTCTATCAGATATGGGGGTTAGTGATGAACTTTTCACATGCAGTAGGGTGATGCCCTATTGACAGGACCCTTTTTCTTACAGAATGTTTTTTCAGTTTCATAAGAGCCCATGTATTAATTGCTTATGTTAGTGCCTCTATTATTAGTATTCTGTTCAAAAAGTTGTCTCCTTTGACAATGCATTCAAGGCTTCCCAAGTTTCTTTCCGATTAGGTTCAGCATAACTGAGAAATGAGTTAACATCCTAGTGCAGTGGAAACTCTAAGGAACATAAAAGGGTCACCCTAGCCAAGGCACCTAGCTATGGGGGATATGGAGTCTGAAATGGACATTTTCTGCAACCAGACAAGATTTCGAGTGAAGAGATTTGAGACCAAATCAGCTAGAAAAATCTTTGATCTACAGTTTGTACTGGTAATAAAAATGTTCTGGGGTAAAAAGGTAGTACAAAAATTCTGGGAGTAGCCAAGCAATAAGTAATCCAACTTGACACCCATGCCTTAAATGAGAGTTCACTTGACACTCACTGCCTTGAGGGCCAGGATCCAGAGGTTGAATATCCCAGAGACCTAGGACTAAGGCAAACAATTGGCACACACAAAAAAGAAAAGTCAGTAAATAATTCCTAATGACACTCTGCTATACTTATAGATTGGTGCCTAGACCAACCGACATCAGAGAGGCATCATCTAACAACGGATGGAAACAGATGCAGAGACCCCTAGCCAACTATTAGACAGATATTTGAGAATCCTACTGAAGGTGTGTGTGTGTGTGTGTGTGTGTGTTTATGTATGCTCATGAGCACATGCACAAGGTCTGGGGGGTTGGGGGAGTTGGAGCTATAGGAGTCAGGACACCACAATAATATTCATGAATCAACTGCCCTCAGCTCCTAGGAGCTCACATAGAGTGAAATGACATTCAAGGACCATACAGGGGACTGACCTAGATACCCTTAACATATGTTACAGTTATGTAGTTGGGTCTTTTTGTCTCTGTAATGCTAGGAGCAAGGTTTATCTCTGATTCCTTTTCCAGCTTCTGTGCAACTGTTGCTCATCATACGTTTCCCCATCCAGCCATTATGTGAGGGGAGGTTCCTAGACTTAGAGTAGCGTGATATGCTATGTTTTGTTGATATCTATAGGCAGCCTGCTATTTTTAAAGAGAAAGAGGAGGAGGAATAGATGGGGAAACAGACAGGGATTGAAAGGTAGAGACCTTTCTTTTAAAATTCTAAAGCAAGTGTCCTATAACAAGCTTTGTAACAAAGAGGTTGTTGCAAGTTGGCTGCATAAAATAAGGCCTGATGAACACAAAATATTAAAATGCAGGTTATGTTAGACACTGTTCCAGAATTTCAGAAAAAAAAAAGACCCATAATCAAATGAGGGTGTCATTTGATAATGCACAGCAAGCAGAGAGCCAATTATGTAAATGAATGCCCAAGGTTAGCATGATACAATGCTTTTTAATTTGACAAATATTAAAATCAACTTGTTCTTAATGTAATAGATGGTTGTGACAACAGTTAAAGAGCACCAAATGTTTTCGTAATTCCCTGTCAAATTGAAAATGCTGTTGTGAGTGACCTGCTTTCCTCAGCACACAAGTTGTAAGGCTCAAAATGTGCAGTAGCTCCTTGGTTTCAAAAAAGCATTGGGTGAAAATACTTCAGAGATGAAAGTCATCCTGAGCAACCTTCCCCTTCAGCTGGAAGCACATAATGTCCGTCTGTTGTTAAAGTACTTTCTCCAAAAGCTTCTCTCAGCTGATTTTTCTTGAATGAGCTGGGATTGAACTTGTGAACATGGATTGAGGGAGTCAGAGGCTAGCATAGATTTTGTCAACTTACCAGTCATATGTTGGTGGAAGAACCACTTGTCCCTTTTCCAGACAAAAAGAGATTGACTTCCTTTAAAGCAAATGTGAAGGGCTTTCTTCAAGCCCTGAGGGAATCCTGGCTTTTACATAAATGCCCTACCTATGGAAAATTAATTTCTCAGGGAATAAGACGGTTTCTGACAAAGTTTTTGGTGATGGTAAAGGGACTATAGAGTCATTTTGTAATTTCTTCTGCTGAAATTGGGGCATCTCTGTCAGGACCCAGGAAGGGTGGAAAGTTGGCCAAAGGGCTGGGAAGGGAGGGGGCAGGAAATAACCAGAAACCTCTGTTATCTTTAATTTACTACTCAGCTTCTGTGGTAGTATATGAGGCTTTGTGTGCTGAAGGGAGAACCTTTGTAAGTCTGTCTCATTAAGCTCATACAATATGAAATCAATATGTTTGGTTAAAGCAACAGTTATATTACTTTAGTTTATTCATAGAGGAAAACATCAAATTAAAAACAAAATTGTTCAGCTGGAGAATTGGCTCAGCAATTAAGAGTACGCTTTACTCTTGTAAAGGACACTGGTCGAGGTCTAGCATCCACATAGTGACTCACAACCATCTGTCTCTCCAGTTCCAGGAGAACTCATACCTGAGGGACTTAACTGACTATAAAGGCAGGAGTCATTTTGTATTGTTGAAAATAAGTTTCTATAATTTACTCTAAAAGCAGAATTTTTGTTTCATGGAACCTGCCCCATCCCAACCCATGACCTTGACTTGTTTGTGAGAACATCCAATCGCCCTAATCAGTAAGTGCATGATAGTGACTGTTTGGGGTTTGGTTTGAGAATTTCCTATATTTCTTAGCTGCCCTATTGTCTCTGTTCTATTAAATGTTGTGCAACTACTGGTGATTTTTACTTTCTAAAAGGGTCCTGAGAAACAGACTCAACACTGTTCATTCACTCTAACCCATCTATGGAGGCAGACTCTGGCCAGTTCTCTGGTCTACCCAAATAAAATAAATCTGGCTTCCCATTTGGCTCAAAATTATGGTAGTGGTCTTATTACGAACTGGAGGGATTAACATCTTCCGTATTCTTCTGACCTTTGAAAGCACTAGACATATAATTGAAAACATATATATTCCATTGTTTTATGATATTCCTATTTTTCTTCCTTTCTGGTGTGATCAGTGCAGAGTTACAAAAATACTCTGATGGTGGAGCACTCATGGCCTGGTCCTATCAGACGTTCCTTTTCCCATGGTGGGACACTTAGACAAAAGCCAACCTTCCCGTAGGGCTTGAACAAACTTCCTACTTGGGTAAAAGCAAATCTTTCTCCTCCTTGCTGGCAGGAGGGACATGTGGCTCTTGTATTAACTGATGACTGTGATGCCTATTAACTTGTCAAGGTCAGTGCTAGCTCTAGGCTCCCTCGGTCTCTGTTCACAAGCTCCATGGGAGCTCACAGGCTTCCTTCCTCCCTTTCCCATATAACCCATCATATTTTACTGCTGAAATAAAATACTTGGGTATAGAAAATGTTTTGTTATAGGAAAGACTTGATATTCAAAATAGAAAGTTAAATAACATTTTTATTGGATTTCTAAAGTTAGCAGACTTTGATAATATTATATACACAGGGAAAATGTAACCACAAATTAGCTAAAGTATTAACCTATTTTATAAAACAATTCAGAGTAAATGTTCTTTATCAAAATATTATGCATCTGTAGAAGATCCATTTCTTTTAATATTAAGAATAATTATATCAAGATAAGAGCATAAGTCCTAAAATTTAATTATTGACAATTATTGTCAATCTTTCCTATTACTTACAAGTTCTTTAAAAATACTCCTGTCTCCTTGTTTTGTATAGTTTAATAATCCACAGAATTAATCCATGGTCATCTGTGTGATGTTCGGTTTGGAACAACCCAGAGCAGCCTGGTAGACTCATCAGTGAATAACTGAATGTGACTTCTCCCATAATCTACTAGTAGTCAAATAGTGCAACAGGGAGAGATGGGGATCTTTGAATCCATTCTTCACCTTTGTTTCCTTATAACACATCCACCATATGCAGGAAAATTGCAGGCAGCTTCAAGTGCTATGAATCTGACTACAGTGAGTTTGTCTTGCCAAAAAATTTGTTTCTATAATATTTTTCCTACATTTTAACCTCTTACACTTGTACCATACCCCTTTCTGCAATGTTCTTTGAGCCCTACAGCTCATGTAGAAATGTCAATATTAGGGCTGAGCACTCAACCATTAAGTATTCCCAGTATCTTGAGTGGCCATGCGTCTCTGCATTCACCAATGTTCATGGCAAACATTTTTGTCTTAAGGTTGAGGGTAAAATTTGCCTATAGATACAAAAATATTAGAAAACTGAAACTGTGTAGTATTCCATTTCAAAAGTCCCCATAGCCTATAACAGTCTAAACTTTTAAAAGTCCAAAGTTTATGGTCTTTTTGAGACTCATGCAGTCTCTTCATTGCAATCCCCTGTAAAATCAAAATCAAAATTCAGGTAACATACTTCCAGCATATAAGAAAATACACAGGGGGTGTGGGGAGGAGGAGATGTGGGATGTAGAATAGTCAGAGGGTGAATGGGGGGTGGAGAAATGGAATATGGAGTGTAAAAAATAAAGAACCTCAAGATGCTCTACAAAAAAAAAAAAAAAAAAAAAAAAAAGAAAGAAAGAAAATACATTCCAGTCAGTGTATATAAACAATAAGCGCTATTAAGTTCCCATCATGCATGAGGTTTTCAATCTGCCATAGTTTCAGGTATTGTTTTATTCAAGGTTTCTATAGCTATGAAGGGACAACATGATCACAGGAACTCTTATAAAGCAAAACATTTAATTTGGGTTGGCTTACAGATTTAGAGGTTTAGTTCATAGGGGCATATCAGGAAGCTTGAGAAGTTATACATCATTATCTGTGGGAGAGCACGAGTGCATGCCATGCTAGGTTTAGCTTGAACATCTGAGATCTTTAAGCCTGCACCCACAATGACATACTTGTTCCAACAAGGCCACACCTACTACAACAAAGCCACAGCTCCAAAAATGCCTCTCCATGAGTCAAGATTGCAAATACATGACTCTAGAGGGGATATTCCTATTCAAACACATCCCACCCCATCACTCCCATTGGCTTTTACCCATAACATAATGCAAAATATATTTAGTTCAACCTCAAAAGGCCCTATAAACACCTCAAACTTGTTTAAAAGTCTGAAGTCCAAGTACTCTTCTGAGACCCCTGTAATCTCTTAAGTGTGTTCCCCTGTAAAATAAAAATAAAAAGGGAGATCACATACTGCCAACATATAATGGCATAGGATATACATTACTGGTCCAAAAGGAAAGAAAAAAAGTATTAGTCTTTTGTTGTTTTTTAATGTTTCTTTTCTTAAACATTCTACTTCCTGGTGTCCCTTGTCTACTTGAACTATACATTTCATATTTTTCCTTGCTCAGCTTGCTCCTTTTCATTACCCTTGATAGCAGGCTCTTTGGAGATTTACTTGGCCAGCACAATTTATCCAAAACTCTTCAATTTAGCTTTAGGCAGATATTTTTTGGACAAGGGTGGAAAGCAGAAACATTCTTTGTCAAAATATCACAAGAACAGTCCCTAGACCACATCCTAAAGTTCTTCTCCTCTGAAATCCCTTGAACCAAACTCTTACAGTTCAAATTGCCCTCAACATCACTGTCTTTCATGTTCCTTCTAGGATGGTAGCATGTAATACACCCTACCCCTTTTCTTATCCTAAAGAGCAAAGTTCACCTATCTCCAAACAAAAACTAGTCCAACTATAATGGCTATTTCTGGTTATTAATTTGACTATATCTGGAATGAACTACAATTCAGAATTGGAAGGCTCACCTTTGATCCTGATCTTGAGGCTGGGAGATACAAGTTTCTAACCTGGATCTTGACATGGAGATCTTGAGGCATAGTGGCTATGAATCCCAGGAGATTAAAGCCAAGAGATCTGTGAATTCCAGGTCAGCATGGGACAAAACAAGTCCACATTCAAGCGTGGTAGTACCTCTGTGTCACAGTTTCTGCTGGAGACCTACATAAGGACATTGAAGGAAGGAAGATTTGCTCTTCTTCACCTGATTGCATTTGCTTGCCAGAACACCTGTTGGAATCTTCTAGCCTTGTGGAACTGAGCAAACCCGGTAGTAGATCCTTGGATTTCCCATTCACAGCTGACCATAGGTGGGAATTGTTCTACAAACTATAAGTCATCCTAACAAATTTGCTTATTCTATAGAGACATTCCATAAGATCTGTGAATTTAGAGAACTCTTACTAACACATCAGCTTATTCCCACAAGAACCCACTCCTGGTACCAGGTTCTGTTTTAATTAGGGTTTACATTATGGTGAAAAGACAATATGACCATGGGGACTTGGAACCACCAATAGTAAATTTACAATAATAAAATCCATTTAATTGGGGCTGGCTTAAGTTTTAGAGGTTCATCCCATCATAGTCATGGCAGGAAGCAAGAAAGCATGGAGACAGACATTGTACTGAGGACAGAACTGAAGAGTTCTACATCCTGATCTGTAGGCAGCACAAGTGAATGCCCTGCTAGATTTAACTTTAACAGCTGAGACTTCAAAATTGGCACACACAGTGACACACTTGTTCTAACAAACAAAAGCCATACTATTTGCCATTTCCTATGTGCCAAACATTCAGAAACATGAATCTATGGGATACATTTCTATTCAAATTACCACAGGCATAAATACCGAAGTTTGTCTGTTTGTATGTTTGTTTGCTTCATTTTGTGTTTTGAAGTTGCACACAAATACAATAAAAGAGCCCTTTGTTTATCCCAAAACAGTTGTAGCACTATTACATGTGCAAATATACCTTCTGTGGTAGGTTGGTGTTTTACTTCGCAGGTATCTGAGGTAGAGTTTCTATTGCTATGAAGAGACACCATCACCAGGGCAACTCTTATAAAGAAAAGAATTTAACTTAACAGGGGCTGGCTTACAGTGCAGAGATTTAGTCCATTGTCAATATAGAGGGAAGTATAGTGTCATATAAACAGAGATAATGCCAGAGAGGCACTGATAATTGGATTGGCAGACAGAAGGAATAGAGAGTGGTAATGTGACTGGTGTAGGTTTTTGAAACTCCACAGCCCATTCCCAGTGAAACACTTTCTTAAACAGATCACACCTGTACAACAAAGCCACATTTGTCAATAATGCTACTCCCAGTGAGCATATGGGGGCCATTTTCATTCAAATCAAAACACAAAAGGGCCCACAACTGTGTGTGGTACTCATGATTTTTTTTTCCTTCTCCAGCAGCATGTACTGGACCTTGTAAGCCAGCAAGAAGCTTCCAGCCTAGTTTCAGATTACTTTCTTTATAGCTTTTTGTAAACGATGTGTAATGGCCTTCATAGTAGGGCTTTATAAATTCGTTTTGTTAGACAATAGTGGAGAAAGTCAATATGCTGCACTATTTTGAGGGCTTCATCTGTTTCCATCACCACAAAACTATAAGAAACTATCCCAAATATACAGTAGATTTTTTAAATATAAGTTATGACCTTAAGAGTATCATTGTCTTCCTATAAAAGATATCTCTTGTCTTATGGGTTTTAATTGACTTACAACATAGTAGATTCCCATATTTCTTTTGTGTTTGTGTGTATGTGTTTATGTGTATGTAATATATATATATATATATATATATATATATATACATAATCTATATATCTATCTATCTACCAATATATATGTCTCTCTCTCTCTCTCTCTCTCTCTCTCTCTCTCTCTCTCTCTCTCTCTCTGAATATATCTCCTTATTCATTCCAGTTAACCCTTCCTCCACTTCTGATCATCTCTCTCATCTCCCTACTCTCACCTTTGCTTGAGTGTTCCCACTTCAACCATCTCTCTCTCTATTCTCATGTCACCTGCTGTACTTCCTTCAGGGCATCCCAACCTCAGTGACCTCTCTCTAGTTGGTTGCTTCTACTAGCACTCCAGGGCAAATCCACACATATAATCACTTAAAATTAGGATACAAATGTGAGAGAGAATAAAAGACTTTTAACTCTATGTATCACATTTACATTATCCAAGATATTTCCACCAGCTCTTACTCATCACCTTCCTCATTGTATTTAAATTTATAGATGAGTGAAATTCTACTGTGTATATGCAATAAATTGTCACCATCAAGCATTTGTTGAAGAAAATCTAAGTTGACTCCATTTCCTAGCTACTTTGAATATATTAATAATGTATATTGATGATCACATAACTCTGTAGTAAGATACAGTCCTTTTGATATATTCTAGAGGGTTACATGTAGGTCATATAGACAAGTTGAGAACCACTGCTATGAAGAGATTTCCAACATGACTAAAGCCCTCTGCACTCTCTCATCAGTTAATGAGACTAACCTTTCTTTCTTTCTTTCTTTCTTTCTTTCTTTCTTTCTTTCTTTCTTTCTTTCTTTTTTCTTTTTTTAAATAACTTACACTTTATCTGTAGTCATTTGTTTTCTTGGTCTTAGCCATAATTACTCAATGGAAATAAAATGCAAAAGACTTTTAATTTTTATTTGGATGGTAGCTAATCAAGATGCACACCTGCTAAATTGTAAATTAACATTTAGCCTTTCTTTTTCCTTTGTATGTGTGTGTGTGTTTTCTAGTTATTTTGAAAGCACTCTAATGGTCAAACTCAGTGACTCACTTAGGCTAAAGCATCATTCCACGCACAGTATTCAAGGCCTCCACATGAAAGGGTAAGGGAAATACTCGACTGTAAGACTGAGACCCAATGCAATAATCCTAGTATTGATCATTTCTCGGGTACTTAGGAAAGTGTTGTGCTGAGAGCTCGACGGGCTCTATAAGCTGCTTCTTTTCTGGTAATTGTACTCTTATTTCCTGTTGAGAGCAATCATTACCTGTTGGAGAACACTCACTGGTAGAAAAACACAAACACAGAACTGCACTGCACCAGAGATGACTAAATCTAACAATAATATATGAATTCAATCCTTTCTCTTTTTTTCAGTCCCCTCTTCTTTGGATTATAGATTTTGACCTGAATGTTTTTTTTTTTTTCTAGAAAACTTATTTCCATATTGACAATTAAGGGTAATGTACCAATCATAAAAAATGTTTATTAAGTATTATCACTTCTTGAACTTTTACTTTAAAAGTATAGTATCTGGTCATGTTCAAAATGATTATTGTGCATATGAAAGAGAAAATGCCAGTCAACGCCATAGGTGAAATAAACAGGTTTACTTTATAAATTTACTTCAGAACTGCTGATAACAGATAGAAAGGGTAAAATAGTAAAGGTGAAATATTATTTTTCATAGGACATCTTAATCAGAGTTTTAAATAGATGCCTTTTACCCCCTTAACTCTTGCAGGTTTAACATAGAGAGGTATTCCACACTGTACTGTTATTTTAAATAAGCCAGTAAAATGGGATTTAGTTGGCTCTAGCTAACTACCAATGGTTCTGCAATGAAAGAAGAGATGTTTGAAGTTCTAGAGACTTTCTCACATCAGATACTAAAAGGAGCATTTGTGAAATAGAAGTTTAGTAAACTTCTGAAATGTATACTGTTTCAAAGAGTCGCTGTACCATTTCTAGTAAATGAAGTTTCTCCATCCATCTGAAAGATGATGCCCTTTTTTTAGAGCAGCTTTTGTAGTCCGTTGTTTCCTAGACGCTTTCTCAGAGGTGGACTTGAAGGCAGTCTGCTTCGTATGAGCCAAAATAGTGCCTTTTTTATTCCTGTATTTCTAGGTGGGAGCTAGGCAAGCTAGAGGTAGCATGTGCCTTAAGATGACTGATAGCTGTCCAAGGCAGAGGGCGGGAAAGGAAAAGGAAGGTCCGTTTTTTTTGTTTGTTTTGTTTTTTGTTTTTTGAGACAGGGTTTCTCTAGGTAGCCCTGGCTGTCCTAGAACTCACTTTATGGAACAGTGAGAAACTCTCAAACTCAGAAATCTGCCTGCCTCTGTCTCCCAAGTGCTGGGATTAAAGTCTTGTGCCACTGCCTGGCAGAAGTTCAGCTTTTAAATCATCATTATTGAATCTAAGAATGGCAAACACCTGTAATTCTAGTATTTGGGAGGCACATCTGTTCTACATAGGGAAACACCACTCTCATTAATTAATTAAACAATCAGAGAAAGAAACACAATATAATTAGGCAAAAACTAATAAACCATAGCAAGATCCTTGTACTTATTGCACAACATTTTCAGATAGGATTATTCTCTAAAGAATTTACGGAGCATCAAGATTGCTCTGGAGTATTGATCCTATCTCAGTCTATGAGTCACAATCCATTTAGGGATCATTTACCAGATATCCTGCATTTCAGATATTTGCACTATGATTCATAACAGTAGAAAAATTA
The DNA here is from genome assembly GCF_900095145.1 of Mus pahari. Lineage (NCBI taxonomy): Eukaryota > Metazoa > Chordata > Mammalia > Rodentia > Muridae > Mus > Mus pahari. Next base: position 84,247,755 of record NC_034597.1, on the reverse strand, counting down.
AAATCATGAGATAGTGATAAATAGCCTTGTGGCTGGAGGTCACCACAACTTTAGGAACTGAATTAAATCATTAGAGCATTGGGAAAATTGAGTACCACAGTAAGTTAGATAATGAAAGACAAGTTAACTAATGAATTTTATGTGTTCTGCTAAAGAAGACTAGAGTTACATTGCTCCTCTACCACTACCCTGAGATCCTCTGCCAAACAGCCCATCATTTGTATTTTTTTACAGTTGACATGTTTCACAGATGAAGCCTTGTGAACTGAAAACAGATTATATGGTTTCTACAGCTCAAATTCAAAGGAATTTCTGGTTTTTCAGGTATCCTTTGACTATAAGCATCAGAACATTAAACACAGTCTAAGAATTCAGATACAGGAGAATTCTGAACTGTGAAAAATCTTCAACAAAGAAGACAAGAGCCTTGTGACTTCTCTTCCTTCTAAACGCAAGCTTGTTCTTGCAATGGAAGGAGCTTGCATGCCCCTTCGAGGTTTAGTAAATAGGAGCGAGTTTGCTTCTGATTATCCATTGTCTTACTCTTGTTATTCAGCCAGACACCACTTGTCATTGTGACTTGATACAGCTTGAAATAACATGAACTTTGCTCCTACACCCTTGCTTAACCCATACAACATAAATTGTCTGATTCTCTAAGTTGTCTGCTGCTTGAGACCTTAATCCTTCTTGTTTTAAGCTCCATTCTCTTAGGTCTCACAGCCTCTAGAGAAGTGACAGTAAGCCAGGGCTCAGGAAAAATAAAAAGGGTCAACAGCTTGGCACCAAGGATCCAGCTTGTATCCATGCTGGGTTAGAGAGATGTGCTTTATTGATGAACTCTCAGATCCATCACAACTCCTATTTATATTACTCAGATGAGATTAGTCAAGTACTTACAGCTTCTGTGTACTGTAAATTCTCATATTGAAGTGAATGAAAGACCTCTCATTAAGTCAGATCCAAGTTTCTAGACACAGTTACTCAAGAGGCCAAATTACAAGTTTCAAATACCTTGCTAAGACCAGATCTTGACTCCTAAAGAAAAAAAAGAAAAAAGAAAAAGAAAAAGAAATCAGGGTATATGTAGTTCTATTTCTCTAAAAAAGATTCAGTCCCCTAGAAGAGACTGATGTTCTTATATCCCTTAAAATTATATATATTCCTACTTTAACAAGTAGGAAACAGATAAGTGAAATTTACCTTTCAATGCCACTGCCAACGACAAACTTACTCCAGCAAGGATGAGCCTTCACATGAGCTCTCTAAATATATAAAATACATAAATGTGTATAGTTATACAAATGATATAGTGATAAATAATGATGATATAACATGATTATTTCTCTCTTAAAGAAAAGGCACATTTTGCAGTATTTTAGGAAGCTTAGAATGCTCAGTTTCTGTTTTGTGAACAAGGATCAACTTAGATTCTATTCTTTTGAGCCTGGATAAAGTAACTCTATTTTAAAAGGCACAGCCTTATATAGCCAAGATGCCTCCAGCTTTTATATAGTAATTTAAATACTAATGAGTGCCCAGGCTTATGTTTACTTCTCTAGTGTTACCAAGGAAAAAAGGAGGCAAAGCCCAACACTGCATACTGACACAGAAGTAGCAGTTACAGTGTGTTTTGAACATATTAAATGCAATGCCATTATTCATAGGGAAATGGTAAAATTTTATGGGATTTGAATTATACACCAATTGGGAAGTTATGAAAATAATTTAAAACTATAATTAGATTTTCTTAAAACTTTGATCCATGCCTTCTGAATAGTAAATATGGTCATTTTGTATAACTTTCTCAAGATACTACCTTAACTATCATCCAACTTGAGCAACAAACTATGGGACTACTCAATATAAACTTTATAAAATAATTTTATAAAACACTATCTCATATATTAATCTGTACTTCTCAAATTAAAATAAAGATGATATTTTAGAAGTCTTAAAGAATTTCTGATGAGTATCAATCTTAATTTGGTGACAACATTTCACATTAGCATAATTATCTTACTAAAGAACCTCTTACTGATCTTTTCAATGTGAGTGAAATCTGCTAATTCTTGCAGTTTTCTTCCTTTTAATCTTATGTATACTTTTATGTATGCAATTGAATTTGAAAATTATTATTCTAAAATGTTTGTTTCCTTTAAAATGTTCAACATCCTTAATCATCAGAGAAATGCAAATCAAAACAACTCTGAGATTCCCCCTCACACCAGTCAGAATGGCTAAGATGACAGCAGATGCTCGAGAGGATGTAGAGAAAAAGGAACACTGCTCCATTGCTGGTGGGGTAGCAAGCTGGTACAACCACTCTGGAAATCAGTTTGGCAGTTCCCCAGAAAATTGGACATAATAATACTTGACGACAAACTATGCCTCTCTTGGGCATATACCCAGAAGATTTTCCAACATATAATAAGGACACATGCTCTACTATGTTCATGGCAGCCTTATTTATAATAGTCAGAAGCTGGAAAGAACCCAGATGTCCTTCAGCAGGGGTATGGGTACAGAAAATGTGGTACATTTACACAATGGAGTATTACTCAACTATTAAAATACTGACTTTATGAAAATTGCAGGCAAATGGATGGAACTAGAAAATATCAACCTGATTGAGGTAAACCAGTCATAAAAGAACACACATGGTAGGTACTCACTGATAAGTGGATATTAGACAAAAAGCTTGGAATAACTTTACACGATACAACTTACAGAGCATATGAAGCTCAAGAAGAAGACCAAAGTGGGTGCTTCAGTCCTATTTATTAGAGGGAACAAAATAATTACACGAGGTAGAAGGTGGGAGGGCCTTGGAAGAGAGCAGCAGGAGAGGAAAGTATAGGGGGAGGGGACAAAGGAGATGTGCAGAGAATAAGGAATTTGAAAAGAGGTGTGTAGCAATGGAGCATGGGGGACAGAAGTAGCCAACAGAATGTTTTAGATGCCAGGAACACAAGAAGCTACCAGAATCCAACAAGGATGACATTAGCTGAAATACTCAACAAAGGGGAGACAGAACCTGTAGAGAGCCTATGGAGAAGTTAGGCACAGCTCCCAGTTTATGAATGGGGCCACCCACCCTTTTCAAAAGTTTTAACCCAGAATTGCTCCTATCTATAGAAAATACAGGGACAAAGAATGGAGCAGAGGTTGAAGGAAAGGCCAACCAGAGACTGCCCCACCTGGGGATTCATCTGATATGCATCCACCAAACCCAGACACTATTGCTGATGCCAATAAGTGCTTGCTGACAGAAGCCTGACATAGCTGTTTCCTGAGAGACTGCCTGAGCCTGACCAATACAAATGCAGATGCTTGCATCTGGGGAGTTAGAGGAATATCTGAAGGAGCTTAAGAGGTTTGTAACCCCATAGGAAGGACAACAATATTAATCAACCAGGCTCCCCAGCGCCCCCAGGGACTAAACCACCAACCAAAGAATACACATAGAGGGACCCATGGCTCCAGCCACATCTGTAGCAGAGGATGGCTTTATCTGACATCAGTGGTAGGGAAGGCCCTTGGTACTGTGAAGGCTAGATGCCCCAGTGTACGGGAGTGCTAGGGTGGTGAGGCAGGGTATGTGGGAGAGCACCCTCATAAAAAGAGGGGAAGGGGATGGACAGGTGGTTTGCAGAAGGAAACCCAGGAAGAAGGATAACATTTGAAATGTAAATACATAAAATAACCAATAAAAAACTTAAAAGATTCTCATATTTTTAAAGTTTAGTAGTGGTGCAATGAACTCTTTCTGGATGGAATAATAACCATCACAGTAAGTAGTTTCTTGTATTTCATTGTCTTATTTATTTATTTATTTGTTTGTCTGTTTATTTTTGATAACCTCATTTTGCACTTTGTAGCAGATTAATGTATACCCATAGGGGGTCAGTACACAGTAGACAGAATTGTGAACAAGGAGAGGCTGAAGATAGTAGATCCTTTGCTATAATTTCAATATTTTAAAGGTCTAGTATATCATTAATGCTAATGTTTCTTAATGGGTATTTCCATACTTCACTTAAACTTATACTTTTAAAAATTAACCTCTTGTCAATAAAATAGGAGCACTTTTAATGCCAATAACCTGGCATCTTTAGCAAGTTAATGGCTTAAAAATAAGATTGATGAATATAGCATATTTGTTACATCTCTCATACTTCAATGAATATGTGTTTTCTTGTATTTTTATTTAACCATTCCAACACTCATTCACATACCTTTCATATGAAAGATGCAGTGATTATGCACTAACATAGAGGCTATTTTAAAACAATATTCTTATCTTTTATAGAGTTGCTTTTAACCAATTCACTACCTGATTGAGACAACTATTAAAAAATTCCAGTCAAATCAAAAAATGTTATTTTTAGGGAAACTATTAAATGAGTGAATGAATGAAACCATCTATAAATAATGAACTTATAAACTAAGATATTTTGCACAAATAGAAACGGTAAAATGTTTTGGTCAAATTATAATAATTGCTGAAATGAGACATATGTAGCTAAGTTCAATACGCCTTACTCTCTTGAAAATCTTCCAATAGACCTGACAAGTAGGTGGTGCATTATTACTCAAATAGTCTTTATTTTATAATTCTATTCTTTGGTAAATTCAAATTTCCTATTTAACTAATGAAAACCAGATAAGCAGTAATAACAATAATTCATTGAACTGCATTACTTCTTCTGGGAGTTAATTTTTTTCTACATTTCATATATTTATTACATTCACATAGTCACATAAATACAAATTAATGCACTAATTTTCTTTAGAAATAAAGTAAATATTCACATAGAATTTTGATGAACTTGTACAATATTAAAGAGATAAAGGAATTGATACCTGATGTGAACAGGGAAAATGTTTGTCTCCAAAAGATTGTGTCACCCTGTAATTTAACTCTAAAGCAGGCCCATTCCCAGGAGTGGTTGATCAACAAAAAAGGGAATGTATCTTTGTTTTTATTTTTATTTTTTCTTTTGTTTTGTTTTTATGTGTTGCTTTTTGTTTTATTTTGGTGTGGTTTGTCTTATTGATTTTCTTTCCTCTTCCTCTTTGTTTAGTTCATCTCATCGTCAACCAACTATGAAATAAACTAAATTAATTTGTAAATAGGCACACACATATTTAGACAAAAAATTCAAAATTATAAGCAGTTTACTTTTTAGTCAGTACATACCATTTATGCAAAATGTTTCAATAAAAGTAGAAATGGTAAAAAGAAACAGTACATGAAATTATGTTTTCTCTTGGCTTCAGATAATGTGGTACACTTACACAATGGAGAACTACAAAGATATTAAAAACAATGGATTTATGGATGGATCTGGAGGACATCACCCTAAGTGAGGTAACCTAATCACATATGATATGCACTTACTGATAAGTGGATATTAGCCCAGAAGTTCAGAATACCCAAGATAATAAACACATGAAATTCAAAAAGAAGGAACATCAATGTGTGGATACGTCAATCCTTCTTAGAAGGGGCAACAAAATACCCATGGAAGGAGTTATAGAGACAAAGTTCAGAGCAGAGACTGAAGGAATGACCATCCAGAGACTGCACCACCTGGGGATCCATCCCATAAACAACCACCAAACCAAGACACTATTGTGGATACCATCAGGAGCTTGCTGATAGAAGCCTGATATAGCTCCTGAGAGGCTCTGCCTGACAAATACAGAAGTGGATGCTCACAGCCATCCTCTGTACAGAACACAGGGTCCCCAATGAAGGAGCTAGAGCAAGTATTCAAGAAGCTGAAGGGGTCTTCAACCCTATAGGAGGAACAACAATATGAATTAACTAGTAATCCCAGATCTCCCTAGGATTAAACCACCAACCAGAGAAAACACATGGCTCTAGCTGCAGATATAACAGAGGATGGCCTAGTCAGTCGTCAATGGAAGGAGAGAACCCTTGGCCCTGTGAAGGTTCTATGCTCCAGTGTAGGGGAATGCCCGGGCCAGGAAGCAGGAGTGGGTGGGTTGGTGAACAAGGGGGGGGGGAGGAGGAATAGGGGATTTTTAGGGGGAAAACTAAGAAAGGGATAACATTTGAAATGTAAATAAAATATCTAATAAAAAATAAAAATTAAAACAATAAAATTTTATTTCCAAGTGCAGCTATATATATATATATATATATATATATATATATATTGCAAATAATGACATATATTTCATGAAGCTTAGTTTAGTGGAAAAACTATAGACAGCATGTTATAATACAACCTGATTTTAAATTTCCACTCATCTTCATAATGTGGAAACATGCAAAGATAAAGTGGCTTCATGGATTCACAGGTTCTTTATGTCTATATCATAATATCATAATTTCTGAGTTTGTGACATTCTGCCTTGAATGTAAAAATTAACAGAAAGAATCTAATATCCCATCTGAACAGTTAACAGCTTTTAACACACACAACTATATATCTGAGGATTTGATTTTTCTTTTCAGTTGACTTTTATGGCAAATTATTATATCTAGAGCTTAGTATACTGTTAGATAAGAATATCCATATGTATATACACAAACACACACATATGTATGTATATGCATATATATAAATATGCACAGTTTCTTACTGTTGTCAAATTTTACTAGATATGAGAGTGTAATGGTCTTTTATTGAACTAAGAATAACAATGATAACATATATAAAATTCCTGTTTATGTGTATATGTCTACTTATCTCAGAATTTATGATAAAAATTTCTGCTCCATATATACTTTAGTGTTCAGTGTAGAATAATTGCATAGACATTTTCACTTTTATGGTTAAATATACGTAGTAAAATTTGGTTGCATGTCAAATTTTAATCAAAATAGAGATACTCTGTTTCAGAAAAAAAGATGTGTGTAAAATTGTTCTTTATAAACTAGCTATTAAAATATATTCCCCACAAATTTCCAATCATCTCTCTAACATGGGTGGTTATCACTTTTAATGTCTTCCTTAGGGTAGTCCCTTTGTTTTAGGCCACATTTCGCCCTCTTACTGAGCAAATTTTTTCGATATATTATTGCAACATCTTTTCTCCCGGTAATTTCTGTGATGTTCCCATTCACTGTAATATCACCTAAATCCCATGCTTAAGAAAAATTTAATTCACTTTTATTGTCCTCTTTGTATGTGTGTGTGTGCACATCTCTCTCTGTGTGTACATCTGTGTGTATGTATGTGTGTGTGTCTGTGTATGTGCCTGTATCTGTATGTGCATTTCTGTCTGTCTGTCTGTCTGTCTGTCTGTCTGTCTGTCTGTCTGTCTGTCTGTCTGTCTCTCTCTCTCTCTCTCTCTCTCTC
>NC_034597.1:84214507-84240403 GCF_900095145.1 Mus pahari | reverse complement strand
TCTCTCTCTCTCTCTCTCTCTCTCTCTCTGTGTGTGTGTGTGTGTGTGTGTGTGTGTGTGTGTGTGTGTGTGTGAAGTATATAGAAGGTTATGTGTAACAAACATTTTGGGAACATAGTTTTGCTGTATTTCTCATCTTTCACTTTGATCTCACAGACAGTGATTTAATTTAACTGCATCAGATCAAGACTGAATCATGGGGCAGAAAGTATCTTTTTTAATGGATAATATCACAGGCCTCTAATATTATTCTTTTTTTCTCTTTTATTCTTTCCTTTTTAAAAAACAAACTTCTTTCCTTCCTCTGTTTTTATTTTTTTTTAAAGATTTTATTTATTATTATACATAAGTACACTGTAGCTGTCTTCAGACGCGCCAGAAGAGGGCATCAGGTCTCATTATGGGTGGTTGTGAGCCACCGTGTGGTTGCTGGGATTTGAACTCAGGAACTTTGGAAGAGCAGTCAGTGCTCTTACCCACTGAACCATCTCTCCAGCCCCTGTTTTTAATATTTGTGCTATTTGTATTTGTTGAAAAATAAAGAAATGGAAGTAACAATTATTGATACTTACAGAAAATATCAAAACATGCAAGCCACTGTCTTTCATTACACGTAAGTTAGGTTTGTCACTCTTTGTAATTTGCAGTGAAGTAATTCAAGAGAATATTTAGAAAGATATCAGCCGCTTATTTTTGTGTCACTTTATCCTAAGCTCACCTAGCTTATACAATATATCAGACAAATTTTTAAAGAGAATGAATATTTGAAGAGCATGGCTTTTTCAAAGTGTTGAAATTGTTGAAAATACATTTGAACTGAGAGGCCAAATTCTTTGACATCCACACTCTGAAAATAAATTATTGCTTAGCATTCTATAATTTCAGTAGTGAAGTGCTCCACACTAGCCAAAAAGGTTAGATGTCATTGTATCATAATAAATTTATGCACAGAAGTCAGAGCTTTGACACAGAAATTTAGTGGAGACAGAAATACCAATGTTTTCTAAACTCTAAGACTCCATCTTATGATGTGTGGTATCAAATTGGAAAATCCTCTACAGTTTGTATAGAAAATACATATTTTCAGATAACTTTACAGTTTTATTTTGTATGTTTATGTAACATAGTTTGAAGTTTCATTAAAAATTTCTAACATTTCTTAACACTATCTTCAAAATGTTAACATATTTTATATTATTTTAATGTTATTATTCCTATTATTATCTTTTAGAGGGTATATCTGCTAACCATGAAATTTGACTTTCTATTTTTCTATGCATGCTAAAGGAAGCCTTTAAAAATTCTTAGATGTAAGAGCTTATGTAAATAAACAGTATTATTTACTACATTTTAATTTAATTAAGATATAATTACCACGTGTACCTGTTCCCTCTCTTCTCCCTAGCCCTCCCATGTCTGGTCTGCTTACACTTCACTTCTTTGTCTTCTTTAATAATGTTGTTACATGTGCATATGAATTAATAAACATAAATGGAGCTTGCTGAATCCCCCCCCCATGCTAAACAGCATGTGTCATTTTCTAGGGCTTACCACTTGGAACTAGGAACGCTAATCAAGGAATTCATCCTTAGTGAAAACTATCATCCAATTCTCAGTCATTATGAATTACAATATCTGCTCATCTAAGGGTTTGGTGCTAGAAAGTTTCACCCATCTACTGATCTTGTAAGTATTCAGCTCCTGTTCATGCAGCCATGTTTTGAGATTTTTTTGGGGGGGGGAGGGGGTAGCTTCCCTTTCTTAGCTAGATGGCAGGATCTTAAAGTTCATTTCCTGGTCCTCTGGATCCTACACTGTTTGTGCAACCCTATCTAAGATCTTTCCTACGCATTACTTCCAAGCGTTGGACTATAGATGATCAGTCCTCTGGATGCCCTAGAGTGTTTTGAGCTTTGCATTTAAATTTTCAACAATGGTTGACTTCTGCTATAAAAAAAAAGAAGGTTCTCTAATGTGTAGTGAGAGATGGATATATCTAAGCATGTATGGATAAATGCTTAGAATTCATCAAGAGATTATGCTGACAACAGGAGTTTGTATAATATTTACCTTCAATCATTTTTGTTTTTACAGTTCAACCTTTATCCCCCTTGAGGTCTGCCCTCTAACAATTCCTCATCACTTTCCTTCTTCCCCCACCCCCCATCTCCCAGAGGATATACCCACCTCACCCCACGCCAGGACTCAAGACAAGGATCAGGAGGTTCTATTTTAAGTGTCATTACTTCACTAGCCACTGTAATTGGCTACATTTCATAATGATGTATGATTTCTCTCTAGTAAAAGTGGTCTTGTATCTAATTATAAAGTTATTGGTTATTGTCAAGGTTTAAGTATCACTGTTAACTGTTTAGGGATACAACCATGCTTGTTATGGTTCATAGTTGTCATGACTAGGTAGGATAATTAGCTTTCCTTTTTAGCTATATATGTATGTGAATTATCAGGAAAACAATGCTCTGAGAGAATTTTAATTTTGCTTTTATTTGAATTTTTATTTGCACAGTTGAGTGTATTTGACATTTTATGAGTGTTCACTGATTACTTCATACGATATCAAAAGATATTTTATATCATTTACTTATTTGTTAAATTAATTCTTTCAGTGATGTATTAAAAACTTATTTTTCGTACAATGGCTCTGAGATATTAAGCCTAGGAGAAGAAAGAGTAGGAATGTGGGGCAGTGGTGGTACATGCCTTTAATCCCAGCACTTGGGAAGCAGAGGCAGGTGGATTTCTGAGTTCGAGGCCAGCCTGCTCTACAGAGTGAGTTCCTGGACAGCCAGGGCTACATGGAAAAACCCTGTCTCAAAAAAAAAAAAAACAACAACAACAACAAAAAAAAACCAAAACAGACAAACAAAAACGAAAGAAAGAGTAGGAATGGAAGTGAATTCACACCCCTAACTCTCAACTCAAATTTTGAGACTATATGCAAATGGAGAGAAAATATAGTTGTACAATGACAAAGATATTTAATCCTGGCATTACCAAGTAAACAGTTTGAAATTAGTAAAAGAATTTTAAAAGACTAAAAGTTTTAAATGGTATAACATTTGTATTAATTATAGAAAAAAATCAGTTATATCTTACTTTTATTCAAATTGAGCCTCTACATAGGATTTGAGGTAATATATTGTCATGATAAACAATTCTTGACTCTAAGTTATTATTAGACATTATTTTCATTTTTAAAAAGTCAGTGAGCATTTTAGGAGAAGTGGGTGATATGTTTGTAGAATAAATAATAACATTTTCTTTGATTCCAAAATAATTCATGTATACATGAAGGTAATATTTATATCCATGTATAATTGTGAAATTCTAATTAGATGAAACACAGATATAGCTTTTCATTGGGAATCTAAATATGCAGAGTTTAATAATGTGATTTATGTAATTTTATTTCTAAAATTGTAAGATAAAGTATTCCTAACTTTCTATCGTGAGGACCTAGCATTCAGTTGTAATGCATTTGTTATCTTTTATTATCTTTAGAACTATCTACACATGTTTTATAAATTCTTGGCAGTACAATTTTAAAGCAAAAGTAATATGAAAATTATAAAACACATATATTTCTTATATGCATTGAATTGGAATTTATAATTATATAAAGAAGAGAAGTGAATAAGTCATTTGGAAGAGATTTTGAAGACTTACATCACTCTTGATGAATTTAATGGACCATGCTTCTATTTAAGCTTTATGATATACCAATAAGAAGACACATTATTATTTACTTAGGTTTTTACAGAATGCTAAATTGCAGAGCTATCACAAAAGAGCTTAGTCACTGTTTCATCCTCTCTGTGACCCAGAACATAACAACAGCTTGTGCGGCATAAAAGGGCAAAAAAGGATAAACATCCTCTGCAATTATATAAGAGCAAATGAACCGTAGCTGATCAGCATTATGATGAGATGTGTCTTGAGAGAATTATTTAGTCAGTTAGTCATTTAGAATGATGTGCACAGGGTAAATTCACTGGGCATATGGGCAGCATGTGTTCAAGGACTCCCTGTAGCATTGAGACGACACATTATTATAAAATATAATGTACCTTCTTTGCTATTATCCTGATTCTTATGAGGAAAAAACAAATCTATGTTTCATATACAAAAAAATGCTGGTAATCGAATACCATAGCAAAGGAGAAGAATCCAAAGATAATTTAAGCATTAAGAGTGGTAAATTTGAAAGAAATTTTATCATAAATGTCATACAAAATATAAACACATATTTTTAAACAGCATGTCTGATCATTTCTCTATATCATTTATTTTCTTAATTTTATACTGAATGATCCTAGTGACAATCTAAATTTGATGTTTTCATCTTTATAGAGAAAATCGACAATAAATGTTAAAAGATAACTAATCTAGGTTTATTCTTTTATTAATAGTCATGTCATAAGAATTTGTTCATTCTGACAAAATTTAATATAGTAATTTTTATCATATTATTTTCTATCATTCAACTCTTATCAGATAACTCTGTAAATCTAGTTTCATGTTATGCCTCTCTCTCTCTCTCTCTCTCTCTCTCTCTCTCTCTCATTCTCTCTCTGTATGTGCACATGTGTGTGTATGTGTCTGTCTCTCTCTCATTAAAAAAAGAAGCTATAATTCAAGTAATCAAAATTGTGATGTCAACAAATTATTAGCATGAGAACTGCTCTCAACTGTAGTTAATCACCCTAGCGTTGCTGCATTGCAGAAACTGATTTTATTTCTCCCATCTCCTCCCATTTGTGAATTTCTTCTTAGCTAGTGGTGATGTGTTGTATCTACTTTCTCTACTAAGGTCTGGAATTTTGGTTTTCTTGAGCTAATGCAGGTAGATATTGTTTATACTCTCATAGTCTGGGTGAGTTGATAAGTAACTCAGCTCTGTTGTGTTTACAAATGCTATTTCCTTAAAGTCACCCACTACCTCTGTCTCAGCATTTTTATAAATACTGTTTTATACTGGTTTCTAAGACTGAGAGGAATAAAGGTTTTATTAATAAATTGGTAAAATTAGTATTATAAAAATGACCATTTTACCAAAAGCCATTTACAAATTCAAGGCCACCTTTACCTTAATCAACATCTCATTCTTCACAAAAATAGAAATAACTATCCTATAATTCATATGAAAATACACATACACACACACATACAGACACACACACAGAGACACAAACACATTAAAAAATAGAATGTCAAAACAATATAGAGCATAAGGAACAATGCTACATGGCTCAAAACATCATAGAGCCATAGTGATTATATAATTTATATAATATATTATATAAGTATGTAAAATATATATTATATAAGCTTTATGTTTTGTTTTTATATAATATATAATCACTATGCTTTGTTTGTGTTTATAAAGATAAAACAAATATATTATAAAACATAATGTACATTCTCTGCTATTATCATGATTCTTATGAGAAAAAAGTATATATATGTATAAAAGAAAACATGGCTTGTAGACAAATGAACAAAATCAAAGATCAAATATGAGTACACAGCCGTTCAATATCAGGCAAATATGACAAAACAATATGCTGGAGAAAAGAAAGTATCTTCAGCAAAAAGTTAGAAAAAGTATTAGAAAAAGTAGTTGGACAAACCCAGAATGATATTAGAACTTTATCAATCTCCACATACACAAAAATACTTCCCAATGCATCAAAGACCTATAACTGAAACCAAAAACACTAAAACTACTACTGAAAACTAACCAGAGTTATTGAAATCATGGATCTTCAGGAGAAACTGCAACCTATGGTTTATAAGAGCAGAACATTTCCTAAGTGTACTTGAAATATTTATTTTTAAGTCTAGAATTAAGTTTTGTTCTCATCCTTTGTGATAGATATATCTTTATTGTCAAAATGATTTGTAATAGATATATCTTTATTTTCATAACCCAAGTGGCTGGCTCATCTGTGAGAGATTTTCTTTTTCCTTAATTATATCATTTGTAGTTGAAGATTCAATTTTAATCTGAATATTTTGTGGAGAACAGTTCCTCCTTTAGCATTTCAACGTCTGTTGGCAGTCTATATAAAGGAAGTGGAAGAAGAAATTTTTCTTTGCCTGTTTGCCCTCACTCTCCCTGGTAAGTCTTCCTTCACTGGCCTTAGAGCACTTTTCTCCAAGATTCAGCATATGCTGAAGACAAAGAGATATTACTCACTAAGACATCCATTCTCAAGGACTAAACAACTATTGTACTCTTTGACTTTCCTTTAGTAGACACCCACTGGTTAATTAGCAGGACCCAAATCTGTAATTCCTACAAACATGTGGTTGTGACTTGAACATAAAAGGAAAGAAATCAATGTTTCAGATAAAAGATAAGAAATAGATTTCTGAGGAGTATTATTAAAATAAGGAAAAGTTGACTTTATTCTAAGATATGCCATACATCACAAACTGGATATTATATTACAAACTTTTGAAGTGATAAATGTCTCAGCAGTTATGTAGGACAACTACACTTTCATGAGACTTAGATTTAAGTTCTAGAACCCACAAGAAAAACCAATATTACCTATAGTTCTAGTTCAGGAGATCCAGTACTATCTTCCAAAATGTATAGACTCTATGCAAGTGGTAGTCAACTATCTATCAGGCATATACACATATGTATTTAAAATAAAAATGAAAATGTAAACATTCTACATTTCTATATTTAAATTCCATTTAAAATTATGAATTACTAATAGACAAAGCAATGACTAGGCTTGCAATGTGACTTTCATTATATAAACTAATAAATAATAGAATTGAAAACTGAATATTTCACTACCATAGTTAGAGACTATAGTATGTGCTTCAATCAGAAGATAAATTAAATAAAAAACTGAATAAACTTTCTGAATGCAAAAATAAGCCAATCAGATTTGACAGATAAATACAGTATATTCCTGCCAACATCTCAATAATTATTAGAGTGATGTGACATTGTATATGATGTAGAATATTAGCCAAAAAACAAATTGCAGCAAAGTTATAAAAATCAAGATACATTTAACAAAGATAATGTCTTCTGCAGTCATAACAGTTTGAAGCTGGATTTTAATTAAAAAAATGAAATCAAATTTTTTTTAAAAAATCCTGAAACATTCTCAAGTAAATTGAAATTATCCCACTATTATAAAAGCAATACTTGTCACTTTACTAGACCACCATAATTCATCACTGCATTCTAAGATTTCTCTTTATAGATACAGATGAGTATAGTTCTCACCTCTCCTCAAAAAAGCTCCTCTTTACTGTAAATTTAGAACATTAGAGAAAACCATAACTAGACACAATGCAGGGATGACTAGATTATGGAAAGCTCAGGTCCAAAAGATTAAACAAAAGCACAACTCCTACAGTGAACATCACAGAAGGGAATGGTGTCTCAAAAACAATTTAGGCATCAAAGAAGTCTGCTGTGAGATTTTATCTCCTCGAAATGGCAGGGAAGCTTCAATTGTGATACCACATATGTGTCCCTAAACAGTGCTGAACAATAATAATGTCAGTAGACATCTTAATAGAAGTAACGGAAAATCTCATTAGTCCTGTCCCTTGAGCTAAATACCGATTGTGAAGACAGAGGGAATTAACTACTCCCATGCATGAGGTGCCTAATTGGGTATCTAATACAAAAATGGTTAATCCTGAAATTATATACCTACAAGACACCCTAAATTGACTTACTAAGTTGTATTTGTATATTAACCCTTTTCTATCTTTCTATCTATCTATCTATCTATCTATCTATCTATCTATCTATCTATCTATCTATCTAAACAATAGTCATCAAAAAGAGTTAATAAACTTGAAAAGAATTTGAGAATTTGTGACTCGTGAGGGATTTGGGAGAAGCTCTATGGAAAGGAGAGTCAGAAGGACAGGAAAGATGGAAGTGATGTAATTATATTTTAATTAAAAATGTTTAACAAAGAAATCAAACCCCCCAATGACTTCATGAAGAAATATAAAGGAATAAAAAATTGTCAAATCAAAGGTAAAGAAAACCTTCAAACCTCACATGACCATCTGGAAAATCACAGCTCAGAGGAAAATTTACATTGTGACTATGCTTATTGAAAACAATGAAAGATCTCAAATTGATACTTTTTTTTAATATTCTAAACTGGAAGAAATTCCAGCTAATTAGGAATAGTAAAATGAATGTTAAAGAAAAACTAGGAAGGAAAATATACAAACTTGAGAGCTGAGAAAAAAAAAGTAAATTGCTAAACACAATGTTCTTTCTTTGAAAAGACAGTAAGTATAAAGCTTATTCAGACAATTTACTTATAAACATTATTACTAACTTAGAAATAAGTGACAAATAGATAAAATCAGAAGTAAAAGCAAAATACTACTGGTGACTTCAGGAGATTAAAAACAGGCCTAGGCATGGGGGTCATAAAATTTTTATTCCTGACCTGTTGAAAACAAGTCACTGTGAATTTGAGCTTGGCTGATCTATATAGTGAAATCCAGGCTAGCCAAGAACTACATTGTGGTATCTTGTCTCAAATAAACAGAACCAAACCAATGAAACAAATAAAAAAAAAATTAAAACAATACAAAAAGATAAAAAAAAAAACAAAGAAAAAAATTAAACTAGAACTAGCAGATTAAAAAAAAAAAATGTAGTAGAAAGGCATTATTTTGATAAAGACAAGTGACCTAAACTGAACATTGGTTGGCCATTCCCACATACTTTATGTCACCACTGCCCCAGGATCTGGCAGGCAGGAAATATTGTAGATGGAGGCTTTCATGGCTAGATTGCTGCCTAGGTTTCTTTTCTCTTACTTTACAGTACATTCATGCCAAAGAGAATAGACTGACCCATCAAATTAAGCAAGCAGGGCTCACTTGGGCTCACAGCGACTGCATGGATCTGTACCAGGTCCTGTGTAGATGTAATGCCTATTGGTTATTGTTCCTCTGGTACTCCTAACAGTGGAAGTTGGTGCATCTCTACCTCATTTACCTGTTTTTATCTTCCGATTAGGTTGCCATGTCTAGACTGCATATGAAGGCTTCTCCTTTGTCTCATCATATTCTATTTAGTGCAGTTTGGCTGTTGTCTCATGGAGGCATGCTCTTTTCTGAAGAGGAAACACAGAGGGAGTGTATCTGGCAGAGGGTGAAGAGCTGGGAAAAGTGGAGGGAATGATGCTGTGGTATGGCTGTATTCAGTCACAGCATAATCTATTTTCAATTAAAAAAAAACAAACAAAACAAGCAAAAACTAAAAGTAGAAACAACACACACATATGCAAACACACACACACACACACACACACACACACACACACACACACATTCTAAACTAACCCATAACAAATAAAATGATTTCATCACAAATCAAACCTTACATGTAATGAAAGACTTAATCCTGGAAAATATTTAACTTTTTAAAGGAATTAACAGTAACTCTTCACAATTTATTTTGATAAGTCAAAGGGTATATGAAATGTAATTCATTCTATCAATCCAGAAAACTGTAGCACTGGTATCAATTGTAATATTTAAAGAAAATTGTATGCTCATATTTCCTATGATTATATTCATATAAAATTTTCAAGTGAGTATTAGAAAATTGACCCAGCCGCATTATCAAAATATTATTTGTGATAGTCACAAGAGGTTCATTATAAGAATGAACCAGTATTTTCACTAAGGCAGTCAATAATGAAATTATCACATTAATACAAGGAAGTGGGACTGTCACCAGCACAAACACCTTCTCATTGTAGAAACTAAGATTAGAGAGTAAAGTCCAACTGATGTAAACAGTGATTACAAAAGCTGCTGCTAACATTATGCTCACAGATCAAATACTGTCAAAACAAATGTGGTGACAAGGAAATTGCTCCTATTTTTTCCACTGCTACTCAACATCTAATTGGATGTTCCATCCACTTATAAAGCAAAATAGAAGGCACCTACATTGTGTAAGAAGAAATAAAAACACTTCTTGTGGTATCAGTTGACTCCAACACAGTACATCGCATGTAGGGCATTGGTTAGCTGTTTCCTCTCCAGGTAAATCTCTTATAATCACAAAATGGAATTTCAAATCTGAGGCTACACTACTGGAGCCTTCTAAGTTGTCCAGAATATTTATAGATACTTAAAGATTATCTTTCAGTGACTTTTTCTTTGATATCAGGCCTCATTATGAATTCCTAGTTGACCGATAGCTCATTCTCTAGACCAGGTTGTGCTTGAACTCACAGAGATCAGTCTGTTTCTTCAAGTATTGAATTTAAAGCTATGGGCTTGCTAATAATTCTGGACTCACTTAAGAGTTTTAAAATTATTTTAATTCTGTGTAGTTTTAAAGAAACAAATGGGTGGTGCACAGAGAAATGACATGTTTACAACTTGAGGTCAATTTTAGAAAATATACTCAATTATGAATTCTATCTCATTGAATAAATATGCTTAAGCAAGAACTTGAAAAAATATTCCATATGAATATAGAACAACTTACCTTGTTTTAGTGATAGAAGCTCAAATATATTCTGTTAAAGTTATGTTGCCAGGGTTTCTTCTATGTCTGTTTTATAAAGCTGATTTGGACTTTTTCCTATTAGACATGAATTTGGCAAAACCAGTTCAGGATAAAATGAGGAACTTATAATGTGAAAATTTCCCCATGTGGCACATGGCAGAATGACCTGAACCCTTTCCCATCTCATAATTCTTATTCTTGGCTTACGTTCTTGTCATACTGTGACTTTGCCCTGGTTTATAATCGGAATGATGTTGCAGCCCCCATAAGCTCCTGGTATTAGTTGAGAGAAATAACATGATTTATTGGGAGATGAGATTGCTAGTCTTGCATGACCCCTTTTCGTTTGTGCTCATGGCCCCAAACTCTTTGGGTATCTAGTTACTGATTTCCACCTTAGGAACAAATATATAGAATGTAGGTTGGAAGTTTCTCTTGACATTAATGTGAAGCTAAAATCCTGAAAATAATGAAACAGACAAGGATTGCTTAGAGCAGCAGCAGCCTATGATGAAGTCTTCTATGAAGTTAAAGCTGAGTATCCTCATATTAAAAGCAATGAAAGTGGTATTCTCAAACAACCTAAAGAAAAATGTCATGAGTGGGGTCATCAATGTAAACAAATTTTAATATACTATAGAAGTTGTGTGAGCCATTCTAAGGCTTTGTAATTATATCAAATGTGACAGTTGCTATAAATAAAGGTAGTCTTTAATGCTTTTGCCTTCAGAGAAATGCTCACAATCTAAGTATTGCTTATGTGTAGTATATATATATATATATATATATATATATATATATGTGTGTGTGTGTGTGTGTATATATATATATATATATATATTCTAATGTTAAACCAATTCTAGAAAATCATCTCAAAGCCATAAGTAATCAATGTAATAAGAAAACAATAGAGTTGAACCACTAAATAGAAATTCAAAGGATGCTGTTTAAACTGTATACAGAAAATATCCATTTAGCAATGCTGCACTAAGCTTAATTACTCCATCATTCCTCAATATCGTTCACGCTTTAATCATGGGAACTTATAAATATGTTATTGCTTTAGAGAAAAACAGTAGAGTGTCACCTACAACAGGACTTTTCCATCAGGAAGTTATACCTGATCCTTCAAATGGGCCTAAAGCATCATTAATTCAAAGATCACTCTCAGTTTGTATAAGAAAAATAAACAGCAATGAGCAAAGGAACTGAATCAAATGATTGTTACTATAGGCATTTCTGTTCATCTGAAAATGGAGGAGCCATCTATGGCTAGGGAACCTCAAATGATAAAATGCTTTAATCAGATTGACCTCTGGCCAAGTCCTATCAACAACCGATTCTTCTCTGTAGAGAACTTTTAATCCAACAACATGGCTTCACTGGCAAGAGATTATAGCCAAAGTCATTCTTGATTTATATGAGCTGGTTGGAATGTAGACACAGCCTGGATTGACATTTTCTTGATTAATGATTGGTAGAAGAGGACCCAAGCCAATATAGAAAGTGGTCTTAAGTTGTATTAAAAACAAACTGCCCAATCAGGTAGGCCTGGATAACTGCCAGCAGAGGTGAATTACATGTGGGCCCCTGAAATCTGTTGTCTACCCCTTCAATCCCTAGGAGCCTTGATTGCCTGAGTCTCAAAGTTGTAAGGAGACATGGGAGTAGAGGCTAAGGAACCAAGCTAAAACTACTCTATGGTCCTTTTATTTTTAATGCCCTTTGTCTGTTTTGTTTGAATATTGTAAGCTGAATGTTTTACTTTAATTAGGAAAAGAATGATTGGATGCATTACATTATTAAAAGTATGAAAATGAGTAAATTTATGAGATGATAATTTTAACTTGTAAAACCAATTTCTATGTAAATAAGGGCATGAGATTGTAGGTTGTAGAGAATATGAGAAATTTAAGGGCCGTGAGAAGATGAATTTGAGGATACTTTCAGTTAGAGCAATTTTCTGTTATCTTCCAACATCATATTAAAGATCGTCTCAATATTTACACTAAGGGATATGGTAAGAAGAATAAAAATAAAATCTTCTTCTAGATAGGCAAAAGCTTAAAAATAATAGAAGCAAAAGTTGGCAACTTTATAGGAAGCTTGCAAATCTAAGAGATCATATTGCAAAGTGAGAATGGGGAGATGAAACTTGGTGAAGACATGCTCCCTACATAGTTGTTATTGTGGTTATGATTATAATAATTATTGAATTACTTGCTGATAACAACACAGAAAAAAAGAGGACAAGCAGACTTTTTTTTTTTTTTTTTTTTTTTTTGCTTTTCCAGGCAGGCTTTCTCTGTGTAGCTCTGGCTGTCCTGGAACTCATTCTGTAGACCAGGCTGGCCTTGAACTCAGAAATCCTCCTGCCTCTGCCGCCCAAGTGCTGGGATTAAAGGCGTGTACTACCACTGCCCAGCATAGATGTTTTTTAATTCCCATAAACACTCAGAAATTAAGAAACTGATCTGCTATCTTATTTAGGGTCTCATTGCTGTGAAAAGATACCATGACCAAGGCAACTCTAAATAGAAACCATTTAATTAGGTCTGTCTTATAGTGTGAGAGGTTCAGTGCATTATTTTCATGGCAGCAAGCATGGTAAGCTGCAGGCAGACATTGTCCTGGAGAAGGAACTGAGAGTTTTACATCTTGAACTGAAGACAGACAAAAGGCTTTTGTGATTTCTTTTGGATGTACCTTAAATTGATTTATGAATGGTGTTGGTGAATCCTGCTTCTGCTGATTTGCAAATGATATTTGCAAGTGGATGGAGCTGTTCACTGTGTGAACTGAACTGATGATATAGTTTTTGTTTTTGTTTTTTTGTAAGATTTATTTCTTTATTTTATGTATATGAATTCACTGTAGCTGTCTTCAAACACACCAGAAGAGGGCATCTTATCCCATTGCAGATGGTTGTGAGACACCATGTGGTTGCTGGGAATTGAACTCAGGACATTTGGAAGAATAGCCAGTGCTCTTAACCACTGAGTCATCTCTCTAGTCCCGACCTGCTGATATCTTACCAACGCAGATTAGATTTGTTCCTCAGGTCTCCAGAGGAAGTAGTAAGCTCCTGAGGTTCTAGAGAGCTCTTTGGAACTGAAGGTTGAGCCCAGAGCTAGACAATAGAGGTCAGGTGATTGCACACAACTCACCTCTGCCAATGGTGTTCTGGGCAGACCAACTGGGAAGGGATTGGTGAGGCAGTATCCCGACCTGCTAAGTCATGGGGAGCCACAGGTGTTCGTAGGAGTGCAGGACACAGTTGAGATTCCTTGAGGTTCTTCGGGACTGAGGGCTAGATAACAAGATTTCAGGGAACCACATGCATCTCACCTCTGCTGGTTCTTTTCCAGGCCTACCAGACTGGACACTTTATTTTTTTAATGGAACCTAAGACCACTTTCTACATTGATTTGGGCTCTTTTATACCAATCATTAATCAAGACAATGTCAATCCAGGCTGTGTCTACATTCCAGCCAGGTTACATAAATCATGAAGGTCTTTGGTTATGATATCTTGCCAGTGTGCCATGATCTTAGATTAAAAGTCCTCTACAGACAAGAATCAGTTGTTGATACGACTTGGCCACAGCTCGATCTGATTAAGACATTACCTTAGTTGAGAGTCCCTAGCCACAGATGAAAGTAGTTTATGTCAAGTTGATAAAAAGCTAACTAACTACCACTTAATCACCAGTTAGGAAAGATATCTCAACAACAGTTCTTTCACCAGTCAGTGAAATAGCAACAAATGGATTTTAAAAGAACTACATCATTGAGATTAATGTGACAAATGGCACACTATAATGACATTTGTTTATAAGATTTCTCCCATTGGTTTATCATTCTAAAACAAGGTTGAGAAGAAACAGGTACTTCTGGATAGAAGTATGAAGATGTTCCTTATTGTCAAGAAATATGGGTAAAACTGATTCTTGTTTATAGAATTTTAATCTGGCAACATGACTGGTCTGGTGAGAGATCATACACAAAAACCTAGATTTATAGGATCCTGCTGGAATACAGACACACACAGTATTGCAGTATGATATGGCAGCATTACACACATGCCCTTCGAATACACTTTTAACCCCTTACAATGAAGGGATGGTTACTCTATAGAAAGAAGCAGCCAAATTTGAAAGTGACATATAATTGAGAGGAAGACAACGTGGCAAATCAGAGAAAGATTTCACAGAATGATTTAGACATAGAATCACAAGATACCAGACCAGAAAAAGGGACTACTTAAGAGCAACAAAAGAAGTGTGATGTATGATGTGTGGTATGGGGTGTATAGGCGATGGTGTGTGTGTATGCAGTTTTACTGAGACAGTGTTACAGAGACAGATTGCAGAAAGAAAGCTAGACAATGATGAAGACAGAACAAGACAGTGAATAAAAAGGAACAGTAAGATGATAACATACTGCCTAAGTTAGTATGAGGTCCAGGAAAATATTTCAGTTAGAAGCTGAGGGAAGCTGGATTGAAACAGTCAACACAAAGGATTAGACTGTATGGATGCTAGAAGCTTCCAGACCTAGCCTAGAGACAGGTAGAACAGACAAGCAGGTGCTCAGGGCTCCACCCAAACAGTGTATTTTCACAGCTTGGGTAGGGTTCTTCTTTCATCACTTCATCAGAGAAAATAAAAAGTGACACTTACAGTTGTTAGGTTTACATGCAGCAAGTCTTTATAGGGGACTAAGTCACTGGAAAACATTTTTGGAAGAATGGCATGTCCATTTCCACTAGATACCTCGAAAAAAATCATGAAGGCAGCACTGCCCTTTGACAGAGTTCTAGCAAAGGTGAGCTCAATGCTGGGAACCCTGTCATTTTCTCTCTCTCACTTTTAGGTTTGGGTCTCTGCATGTGGTATTCTTGGGGACTTTCTGCATTGTGGTTCATTTTCTGTCTTTTCCAGAGGAAATTATGCCTGAGTCATTTTAGGAAAGTCCCAAAATTACTATCCCTTTTGTTTTTATGGAAATAATTGTTTCTGGCCTTATTTGGCCTGAATGTTATAAGCATATAAGTACAAAGATGCTAGGTATTACTTTATGAAGACATGAAGTGATCTCATTGGCATATCCATCCCTAACCAAACTCTAACAGTATAAGGGGAATAGGGCAAACTTAGTTGGCAAACTGGTCATTCAAGAGAGTTGGTAACAAATTCGTGGTCTCTTTTTCCAATATGCTTAGAGCTCTCTGAAAGTATATTTCAAAGATCGAGGATCATACAGAGTATGTCCCTGGAGGAATAAAACTCAGTAAATAGCATAGATTGAGTAAACCCCTTTTCTACTTACTAGCATAGATAAATAAATAAATAAAAATAGTTAGATATTTTCTATTCTTAAAAAGACCAGTTCAGATATTTTGTGTTTTTCTGTACCCCTGCAAACCCTATCAGGATAAAAGCAGGTTGCCATATAAGATGTGTGCTTCCTATGGTAGAGATATACTTTTTATTTTTTGAAATTGAGTTATAGGGCTGATAGTAAAAGTAAAATCTGTTATATTTTACATACATTCTAATTATTACTGAATTTTTAACCCAAGACATATAATGGAAAATCAAACACATGCCCAGAGAAAAAATAATACAATCTGTACTTCTTAAATAATTATTAGTCTGCCTCTGTTCTGTGAATACTGAATATATATATATTATGTATTATATTATATATTATATTTATATATATTATTTACATATAAATAATATATATAAATTATATATATATGTATAAATTATATATATATATATATATATATATATATATTTATATTTAATGCCACCAATTTGCTACTTGGTGTGAATTGAAAGATTCCCTTGACCACAGCGCCCGACTCACTCCTCACTGTCTTTTGACTCTAATCTACTCTGGGTCCACCCTGTCAATGGCCTGTAGGGCTGCCCCCATCCGAAAAAATTAATGTGAAATTATTTATTATTATTGTTGAAAAGTTTATTCATAATACTGTGATATATAAAACAATGCAGTAATGGCTCTTTGATTTCAAGTACAAAGGAAGTAATTAGGGTAGTTTATGCCCAAATAACTTTCAGATTGAAGAATTTCTTCTGAGATACCAGGAGGAAACCATCCACTTGATTAGCAGTTTTTTTGTTTTGTTTTGTTTTGTTTTGTTTTTAAACAAAGAAGGTTAAGAAACCAAAACTTTTACTAAACTTCCTAGTTGTATTAAATAGGGCATCCTTGTGGCAAACAGTAGGAAAAGATGTGGTCTTCCAGCTAGTTCCATGGAGTTTAATTTCCTGATTAAATTTGTAGGATACAGAAGAAAGGAAATACAAGAAACATGCTCCTTAAATTCATATAAAAGTTTTTTATCTGATTATATAGACCTCAAAACTTGCTGTTACTATTAAACATGGAAGAATCATACCCTTTTCAATGTATTACATAGAAAAATAATAGTTGATCATAAAAGTTGGCATTGAGAATTCACAAAAATCTTCTCTTACAAAATGAACTACAAATTTGTACAGGGTAGGAAGGAAAATCTTTCTCCCTGAGTCCACCTTGAATGAGCACATGGGGAGTAATAACAAAGGAAGTCCTTGAATATATAGCTAAAAGAATATTCAATACTTACTTAACAGAGATGATTCAAAAATATTTTTCTACTTAATAATATACAGTTTGAAAACAGATGCATTGAAATTTATTTCATTAACAAGAATTCTTTCATCAATTTTCTCAAAAAATGTGCTTTCCTAATTTAATTATACTTTGGGTTGTTAACTGTGGCAAATTATTTTTTCCTTCTATCCATGAAAGTGTTTATTGTAACCAGTTCATCTCTGCTCACTCATGTTTACCATGGCCTCCTTAGTTAGTGAATGATGTCCTGCAGTGTATTACAAACATATTCTTGTCTTTCAAAAATTCTTGATATGGTAGGTTATGAATTTGATATAGAACTTTTAAAATATTTTAGTCTGAATGAAATAAGGATGTTTTAAAACTTAATCTTTGTGACAATTTCATTTGTATTTAAAGTTGGAGTTATTTGATAATGATGTTATGCAGGATATTAGCTGAGTTGACAACCACTCCAAGGGTCAGCTATTTTTTTTTTTTTTGCTGCTTTGTTTAAAAAAATTGCTATATGTTTTTATGTTGATTATCCATGTAGAGCATATAGTTTATGAATCTCTTTTATTACAAGTAATCGAACACCTTAATTATGGTCAATGAAAAGTCATAAGATTCCCATCAAATTTATCCAGAATCTACTTTTTCCATGTCTTCATCTAGTGGCCAAAGAATATGTAAAACTGTATAATAAATAAATTTTCATTTAATTCATCAGACAGAATGCTTGAATCATCCTACCATGGGGTGTTATTAGCTGCAATATCCTCAGTTATCTAAAGAACTCATGGATAATACCTAACATAACCATATATATGATATTTTTGTATATGTACATATATTTATGCACACCTACTGAAGAATTAAAAAGATATATGTTGAAATCTTGAATATCTTTATGAAGTAGCTATGATTAATTTAGTATAAAAGTAATAAATTATTTTATAAACAATGTAACATGTAATTTTAGTTTATTTTAATTAGTTTGGATACAAGGAGTACTTAATATTAGTGGTGTAATGGTCCAAAGCACTTTGCACCTGAACTTTAATTGTGTATTCCATAAGCAACTGCCATAGTCTTTAAACATTTACTCTTGTTATGAGGATTAATACTAGTGCTGACTTTTTGTTTCAGGAAATTTACATAATTCTTATATTAAATTTCAAAAATTATTTTTTAATTTTTGTTTTGTTTTCTTTTATTTCTCTGCATAGCCCTGGCTGTCCTGGGTCTCAGTCTATAGACAAGGCTGGTCTCAAAATCAGAAATCCGCCTGTCTCTGCCTCCCAATTGCTAGGATTAAAGGTGTGTGCCACCACAGCCTGGCATAAAATGTTTTTCATTTGAAAACTTGGTAAGTTTGTCATTTAAATGTCTATTCAAACACAATGACAAGACTGATAAAAAAAACCAAAGCACTGAAGAGGGTTATTTTGATTCTCGCAAAAAACCTCTTTTCATATATTTAGATTTTTGTAGATCAGGCAGTGTTTAAAAAGTATATTTCAATTATTATTAAAATCTTCAACATCCTGCTTTATAGTGATAGTCCATGATCTCATTGGTTATTTCCTAATATAAGGGATGAAGCTTAGTGCCCTGTCCATGTACACTGCCCAAAAAATTCGGCACTTACTTTTAAATTATTATTATGTGAATATCTCTTACTATTTTCTTGCTTTTCAATAAAATTTCTTGTCATATATGTAGAAAATGTGAAATGTGATGTTATTTATACTTCTAAATGGTGATATTTATACTTTTGTAAACAATTGTAATTGATTTCTTGTTATCTGTAACCCTTTAAAAGAAGAAAAAATCATTTATGCTATATTTTCTAAATAAAGTATAGAAGAGTGCATTTAATGATTCACTATGTTATTTTGATTTATCTTGATATTACTCACAAATACAAATCTGTTGTTTCAGATTGAAACTACCAACATGTGGTGGTTTGAATATGCTTTGCCTATGGGAAGTTGCACTATTGAAAGGTGTGGCCTTATGGCGCACGCCTTTAATCCCAGCACTCGGGAGGCAGAGGCAGTCGGATTTCTGAGTTCGAGGCCAGCCTGGTCTACAAAGTGAGTTCCAGGACAGCCAGGGCTATACAGAGAAACCCTGTCTCAAAAAACAAACAACAACAACAACAAAAGAGAGAGAGAGAGAGAGAGAGAGAGAGAGAGAGAGAGAGAGAGAATTAGCCTTATTAGAGAGAATGTGTCTAGAAAATGCTCTAGTTCCTCCCAGCATGTGGAATAGACTCTCCTTCTGGTTGATATCGAATCAAGAGCTCTCAGCTCTTCAGCACCATGTCTGCTTGCTTGCTTCCATGCATTCTGCTATGATGATAACAAAAGAACCTCTGAAACATAAGCT
Source organism: Mus pahari (assembly GCF_900095145.1). Classification (NCBI taxonomy): domain Eukaryota; kingdom Metazoa; phylum Chordata; class Mammalia; order Rodentia; family Muridae; genus Mus; species Mus pahari. The sequence goes on along the minus strand of NC_034597.1, from coordinate 84,220,815 downwards.
AGCCCCAGTTAAATGTCTGCCTTTGTAAGAGTTGCCTTGGTCATAGTGTTTCTTCATAACAACTTAGGTATACTTTTTTTCTTTGTTTCTTTGTTTTTTTTTTTTTTTTTTATTTTTTTATTGGATATTTTCTTTATTTACATTTCAAATGTTATCAACTTTCCTGGTTCCCCCTCCAAAGAACACCCTCCCCCTATCTCCTCTCCCCTCCCCCTGCTCACCAACCCACCCACTCCAGCCATCCATTGGATTTAGCATAGGATCCCCAATGAAGGAGTTAGGTATACTTCTAATCAACTTCATTTAAAAGATGGCCAAGCAATGACTATCCCAATTTGAGATCCAGTCCATGGGAGTGAATCAGCTCCTGAGAGCAGTGTGCAATGCATTTGTCTTAGGGTTTCTGTTGTTGGGAAGAGATACTATGGTCATGCAAACTCCTCTAAAGGAAAACATTTAATTGGGGCTGGCTTATATTTCAGAGGTTTAGTCTATTATTAGGATGGCAGGAAGCATGGTAGCACACAGGCAGACAAGGTGCTAGAGAGGAGCTAAAAGTTCTACATATGGATCTGTAGGCAGGCAACATAAAGAGTGAGTGGGCCACTGGACCTGACTTGAGCTTCTGAAACTACCAAGCCCACCCTTGTTACTCAAGGGATAACTCAAGACTTATAAGAGCTAGGAGATGAACATTTTGGAAGCATGAAGCACAAAATGGCATCTCAAAACACGATTATATGTTTAGCATACAAATCTTTATGGTATAAGTGGCACCATACCAGTCAAGCAATATCACACAGGTTTGAAAAATTCTGTAAGTCATGAGTAAAATGCTAGCACATCTATATGGCCAGAACCAAGATAGTAGAGGCAGGAGAATATGAACTTTAAGGTCATACTCAGTTTCACAATCAGGCCAAGGGCAGCCAACCACATGGACCTGAGATTCTGAGTCTTCTAGAGAACAAAAGCATATTTCTAAATAAAAGTTTAAAATAAATAAAATAAAATAAAAAAGAGATGTGTACAGGTGTGTACACACCCACTCATCCCACACACATATTGTAAATATATATAATTACAATCCCAGGATGTGGGAGGCATAGAGAAGGGTGCCAAATGTGAGAGCAACCAGGAATTATACAACAAAACACTATGGGAAAATATTAAACAAACATAGAATGAACAAATACAAACGTACCAAAGCTTGAGAAATTTGTGCTCAGTAGAAACTAGAAAATTCTCTAGCTACCATATTCTCACCTTCTCAATGTGAAAGATCTCACAAAAATTGTATAGAACAAGACCCTCAACTCAAGAATTTCTTTATGCTTAGAAATTTCTGTTTCAAAATCTATAAAGTTAAAGTTAATCCAATACCAAAAACTCTTTCATTTCAGAGATCTTCAGAGTGTTTTGTTGGAGGTATTTAATATACAAAGTCTAAACAAATGTATTAATGTTCAAAGTTGGCCTGAAATCTAAACCAAATAGTGATTCAAAGTATTTAGAGGAATGTTCAAAACTGTTTATTATAAATTTGCTCTTATGATTCAATGTAGGATAAATGCAAGCCTTGAAATATATTAAAATTTGAACTCTAACATTTTTTAATATATTAGAAACTTTTACTTATTTGGGGCAGATAAAGCATTAAAGGACACCCTAACTATAAATGAGAATGTTAATGTCCTCCTTCAAGATAACACATTCCTGTGTATAAAAATGCTATTCACTTCACAACGAATTGTTTGAGATAGTATTGGAATTTAGTAATATGGCAGAAGATAAAAATGAACATACAGACAACAATGATATTTCAGTACACTAGTGATTGTAATTTGATAAGGAAAACGGGAAAGCAAACTCAAACATCACTAAAGTTAGATAGAAAGCACAATAATAAATTGAATTCTTAGCCAAGAGATAATTGCCTAGTTGGTCTTCTCTTCTCCTTCCCTTCCCTCCCTTTCCCTCTGCTCCTTTTTTCTTCTCTTTCTCCTATTCTCCCTCCTCTTCTTATTCCTTCTGTCTTCTTCTTTCTCTTTCTCTCCTTTTTTCATCTCTCTCTCCCTCCTGCCCTTTCTCCTCCATCCCTTCCTTTATTCTTTCTTCCTTCCTTCGTCCCCCACTCTTTTCTCCTTCCATGCCTCTCTTTCAGTAATTTTGAGACTAGAGATTTTCTCTGTAACACTGACTCTCCTAGATTCACTATATAGATCATGATAAATTGATTAATCTCTGTATAAATAAGGGTTGAGATGCTATACCATTTCTGAGAAAATACTGAAAATTCTCTATATCCCACTGCAGTGATATTTTCAATCACTTTAACTCTAAGACAGATGGCCATGAAATAAAAGCGTCTTTTGTTAGCTGGGTGTGGTGGCACACACATTTAATCCCAGCATTTAGGAGGCAGAGGCAGGCAGATTTCTGAGTTCGAGGCCAGCCTGGTCTAGAGAGTGAGTTCCAGAACAGTCAGGGCTACAGAGAAACCCTGTCTGGAAAAAACAAACAAACAAAAAAAGAGGTCTTTTGCTGTACATGTGTATGTATGTTCATAGATTATGACAGTCTTATCCTTCACAAGAGAAACTTCTTGTTACAGTGGATAACGGTTTCCAGAGAATCATAACTGGTCTTCAAACTAAGAAGTAGCAGATTGGTCATTCCTTTGTGCTATATCTCACTCTTTGCAATGCTCAGCAAATGTTAAAACATAAAAATAAGTAGAAACCCAAAAGGATGTGGAGGTCAGAAAGTCTACTGGCCATTACATGAGCATTGCACTTACTAACCCACTGCATCTGTGGACACTCACACACAGTACTCTAAAGATTGGGACTGTCAGTTTTGCATTTGGAAACTAAGTAAAGACATTAATGCTTTGTCTTCCTGAACAGGCTTCACACAACCTACTGGCTCTATGCATGCTGGCTAGATCTCAGCAGCAGAATACTTGCTTTGCATCCATAAGTGGATAACATAGAGGTACGTTCTGCCACTGAACCCCAAAGTTTGATAAGCTCAGTCCTAGCAGCTTCACCCAGACAGTGGGTGGCAGAAATACAGAATCTTCCTCACCTGTCCATATCCCTTTCCTTCATTCACACTCCTCTGTTTACAGTTTAAGTTCGTTGATCAGATATCTCTTGCCCTGCAATCTTTCTACCATTCTATTATTTGTTGAAGTTGTTGTGCCAGTTGCTATTGCTGTTATTCTTATTATTTTGAAATTGGTTTTTCTATAGACCAGAGGTTGTCCTCATGCCTCTGTGTCAACCTGAATTTCTTTGCTTGCCACTGAAGGCATTTTGCATTGAACTGACTTTTTTTCTCTTTTTCCTCTATCGTCAGCATCAGACACTTTATTGTAGCCCTTCCACTTTAATGATTGTTATTATTCTAGGTTTCTCACCCTTCTGAAGTTGTGGTTCCTCTAATGCTAAGGAGTAGTCATTTTCCGTTTTTCCCCTGGATTCTTAGCTTTAGTAGCTCATATCTCAGTATACATTGCATTTTTTTCTTTTATTCTCACCCCATCCCCCAAAATTATTTAAGGGAAAGAACAAATTTTAATGGGGAAAATCTGCTTCTCAACCTAGTAATCTACTGTTAGAATGGTGTCCCAAATCAAGCTTGTTGTTCTAAGGATGTAGACTAAGGGTTTAGCTGTTGATCTACAGTCCTAGTCCAATAGAGGAAAATTTAATTTCTACTCCACTACTAAAACTTAGTACCACATGATGGCTAATCTTAATTATCAGTTTGACTACATCTAGAATTAACTAAAATCAAAGTAGCTGACTAGTTACATTTATCAGAAATTTTTCTTAATTAAATGACTTGAAGCATAAACAGTTACCTGATGTTTTAGAAGAGAAAGGTCTATCTTTAATCTAGGCCATGTCTCCTGGTGGCACCCCTAAATAAAGGACACTGAAGACAAAAGAGTTTCTTTCTTCACCAGCTTGTCTTCATTGTTGCTGTTAAGTTCATGACTCCAATGGCCTACTTTCAAAGACTCATGGACTGAACAACTACTATACTCTTGGATCTTCTTACATAGTCAGTCATTGTTTGACTACCTGAACCACATATTATAAACAACTCTAATAAATCCCATATGGTGTGTGTGTGTGTGTGTGTGTGTGTGTGTGTGTGTGTGTTCATACCCATAGTCTGTAATATTAGTTCTGTTCCTTTAAAGAACCATGACTATGAAAGCTTAGTTAGACACTGAAATTATGGGCAATCGAAAAAATAGAAAAAAACCAATAAATGGCCAAATCCTTAAAGCTTACCTAGAGTACTCACCTTAATACAACCATAAAAGATGTCTCACTTATTGTTTGAATAAACAGATTAGCAAAGAAGAGAATGCTTAAACTGATTACCCACTTGTTAAAGTAATACTGATTCTTGTGAAACTGATAATATTTAAATAAAATATAAGCACTGAAATTAGTCATAAAATGAGAACAAACTTAAGAAAATAACATCACAGAGGAAGACCAGGTATTAAATATCCTGTCAGGAAGTAAAAGACAAATTATTTTTACTGTAAAGGAAAAGGAAAAGAATTAAGGTCAGATATTGAACATGATTTGGAAATAGAAAGTATAAATATCTTTTACTGTTTTCCAATGAAATACAAAGCTAAAATCTTTTTTTTCATGAAAAAACTTGATTTGTATGTTTAATCCAAAGTTATTTCTGTAATATACTATCCTTCCATTGTGAGTCTATGAAACTTCACATTTTCACATTAATGTATTTTGAGTTAGCTTGATATGCTTTCTGCTTGAAATGTTTCTAGCATTTTGACAATGTTAAAAAATGAATTTAAATATTCTTTTTGATACTATAATTTTGCATACTGAATATATTTTGATCTTTCAATTTTGTAATTGTTAGCATACACTTTTAAAAGAATGTCTAAATGATAAACTGAGATTCTTGACAACATCTTTCCATTTAATCAGTCATGTTGAAATGATGTACATTAATATTCTAAAATGATATGAACTGTGATTTATTAGAATTGGTACATTATTAAGTAAGCAAAAAAAATACAGATAATAAAACAGTAAAGGATGTACAGAATAAATTTTTTCATTTCATTTGACAACTACAGTTTAAATTATTTATGACATGTTTCAGAGTATGCTAATGAATAACAACTACTTCCTTACAAAATACTATTTTGAGATATAAACAAGTACCTAAAATCCAGTGTTAATAAATCTTTCCTGAATGTACAAGTAAGATGTTAGGCTTTTATGAAAACTTAGGGGAAAAAGCTATATAGGTTGACTTCCACAAATAGAATTTATTTTAAAATATGATAGATCCCTTGGCATATCTGATTTTTTAAAACTTTTCTATGACCTAGAAAAGTCTAATAGATTCCCTAAACTGCTGTTTGCTTTTTCTTTTTTGTTAATTTTGTATGATAGAGATATACAACACCATTTTAGAAGTTCTTACTGACTTTATACCAAAATATAATAAGTTAGTTATTCTTTCGAAATTTGTTTGCCAAGTGAGCTTCTTAAAATGAAAATTATTGTTTACATGATGAGACTTTTGTGTACAATCAAACTATAATGAAGATCACATTAGTGCCTATTTATTTTTTGTTCAAGAAGATTGTACATGCTATTACTGAATTTAACACATAGTATAAAGGACACAGAAAACAAAGTTTTAAACAATTATTGAACTAGGGGGAAGGTCAAACTATTATTAATGGTATTTTAATAATATTAATTCTGGCAAAAATCCAGTGGTTCACTGTAAAGATGGCTACGTTACCCAATATTTAAGGCACAGTATTATAATTACAAATATTCATATTTTCTGTTATTTGGCACTAAAGTACTCCTAACTCAAAATACTTTTACCTCTTTCAATTCACAAACATGTATATCCATTGCAAAGAAACAAACAGTGATATTCAAAAGCAAAATATTTTAATAACACACAAAGAACTTTAGGAATTAATGTGTTACGGTACATTGAAATATGAAGTAGTCAAACACAACTTTTAACTTTGCAAACAATACAGTCCAAAAAAATTATGTAGAACACATCTGTGCTGAATACTATTGTATATTGGGAAATATGCATTCCTCTTAGCTTAAGAAAAACAGAAAACAAAAATTAGGGGCCAAGAGACTTGAACAAAACAATTTAACTTGTGTTCTAGAATACAGGATGAAGGTGCTAGCAGTTTCTCTGTCATCTGTCTGTCTCTCCCTCTCCCTCCCCCTCCCCCTCCCCCTCCCCCTCTCCCTCTC
>NC_034597.1:84206231-84214489 GCF_900095145.1 Mus pahari | reverse complement strand
CTCTCCCTCTCCCTCTCCCTCTCCTTCTCCCTCTCTTTTCCTATTCTTTTATCAATTTTTCATATCAATTTAATTTACAGACAAAATGTTGCCCCCCCCCATAATCCTCCCTCACAATGTTCTTCTGTTCTTCCTTCTGTCCCTCCTCCCCTTCACCTCTGAGAGGGTGCTCGCCCCCTCCCGCAGGCCTCTCCCCTTCCTAGGGCATCCAGTCTGTGACAGAAGGCCTAGCGTGGCTGTCCTCTGAGGAGCGCTATCAGCAGCTGACTGAGACAGAGGCAGATACTCACAGAAAGGCATTGGACTGAGGTCCGGACCTCCATGGAAGAGTTAGGGGAAGGATTGCAGAAACTGAAGGGGATGGCAGTGCCATAGGAAGACCAGAAATCTCACCTAAACCAGACCCTGGGGAGCTCCCAGAGACTAAACTACCAACCGAAGAGCATATACATACCAAGGCAGGTCTGAGGCTCCAAGCACACATGGAGTTTCTGTCTATTTAATGTTTTAGTTGTTGCTTGCATATCTTCATCTTTGCACTCTGTATGGATGGGGTTTTTCTGAGTATAGACCCATTGGTGGCTTTCTGGTGTATCTCCATGTGGAGACATTTATTTATTGATTTTCTTTCTTTTACTGAAAATCATTTTTTTTAAAAAAAAATGGGATATACTATGATTGTAGTTTCCCTTTCCCCAACTCCTCTTAGATCCTCCCCAATCTATCCCCTATCTGAGGCCACAAACAGAAATCTAAAGAATAATAATAAAGTAAAATAAGACAAAACAAAACCAAACAATTTGAACAGGCTGGAACAAACAACAAAAAGAGTCAAAGAAAAAACATAAGCAACACATACAGGCAAGGTGACTCCTATGTTTACACAAACAGGATCCCTTTAAAGCGTAAAATTAGAAGTTATAATATGTCCTCAAAGAACCTTCTTACAGGAAGTCAACCAGAGCCAGTAGAACCCAATTTAAAAATATCATTTTAACTTAATCACATTTTTAAAAGGACTTCGTTCCAAGTATAGATTCCTTCTTGGCTATATAGAGTAGAGCACCAGTATATGAATCTTAATTACATACAATTCACGTCATTGCAATAAGTGGACATATATTAAAACTATGAAATAATCATAGAATAAAGATTATTAATGCTTTATTTTTGAATTTTAATTGATTTGATAATCCTTGAGCTCAAAACAGCATTAATTTATATTTTTCCAAAACTTATTTTAAAAGTTTGATCTGATAAATGAATAGAAGTAAAGAACATTTCCAAAATTCTCAAATAGGAATGCCAAGAAACACAATAAATCATAGCCAAAATTAAAAGTGAGAAAAACTGAATTAATAAGTTCATAGTAGTGAATAAATCATAAGAAACATACTTAGGTAACTTTCTACTAGTATTCTTTAATTTCTAGAATGGACAGTTTTATTATTAGCATTAAAAAAATAAGACTTTTTAAAATTTTATTTTATTTTTAATTTATTATTTACACTCCATATTACATTCCCTGCCCCCCCAATCCACCTCATCCCACATCCCACACCTCCTCCTCAACCCACTCCATCTCCACGTAGATGCCACCCCACCCCACCCCCCACATACACCTGACTTCTACAGTCCCAGGAACCTTCACTCTCTTGAGGGTTAGATGCATCTTCTCTGAATGAACACAGACCCGGCAGTCCTCTACTGCATGTGTGTTAGGGGCCTCATATCAGCTGTCTGTATGGTGTATGCTGTCTCTTTGGTGGTCCAGTTTTTGAGAGATCTCAGGGGTCTAGACTGAGACTGATAGTCCTACAGGATCACCATTTAAAAAAAATTGATAACATCATTTCTCATTGTCTTTTCCTACCTCAGATCAATCCTACGTACTTTTTTAAAGGCATTTTTTATTAGATATTTTCTTCATTTACATTTCAAATGCTTTCCCCAAAGTCCTGTATACCCTCCCCCATCCTGCTTCATTCCCCTGTACTGGGGCCCATGTTCCTCCTTCTTAAGTTGATAGCTGTCTATTTTTAGTTAGTTATTGTTGAATAGATATTTTTATATACTGATGCAACCTGCTGAGTTCATTTTTAAAAGCGAAGTAATCTTTAACTGACAGTTAAGAATTGTACATATTAATGGATGAACATATCACTTTAATTAAAAAATACTCATTTGAGTTTTGTATGTTATTGATTCTCTGTCAACTACACTCCTTCTAAGTACACTAGTTATACTAATACTGCTATTTGATCTCCTGAACCCTCAGTTGCTGGAGTAGTACTGAACTCCTTAGTTGGTATTACTCACCTCATGACTGAGGTTGAAAAAGTTCTTTTTGTATGCAATTGAGGATCAATTTCTCTGGGGACTAGGTGTATAACTATAGTTTTATCCTATTTTATGTTTTTTTTTCCCAAGGGAGGATACACTAGTAGTCTTTTTTATAATAGATATCTAAGGATTAGGTTAAATACATGCTGAGATAATTTTTTATGAGTAATATCTTATAAAATTTTAAGTCTAGCAATAAGATTCTAAATCATTTTAAAACAAAATTAAGACACATATTAGAGCATTAGAATATTTTTAATGAATAGCTATATTCTTACATCATTTCAGTAGGATATACTATTTTACAAATATAAACAAATTAAATTAAGAGGAAAAAGGTTTAAAATAGAAAAATGGGGTCATACAAGAAGGCTCAGCAAGTAAATGCACTTTCAGTGAACCTAATGACATGAGTTTGATCCTTTTGTCCCTCATGGTAACGGAGAGAATTTAATTCTGCAAGTTGCCTCTGACCTCCATACATGTGTGGTGGCATCTGCGAAATGCCCCCCCCCACACACATCACATCACATCACACAAACACAAACACTATATTTTTTTTCAAAAAAATAAAATAAAACATTCATATTCAACATATTTTTAGTATATAAAAGGGGTATATTCCTAATATCAGTAGCTTTTTTTTTTCCCTCTGAAGAGATCTTGTGTTCTAATTGCAACAAATCCTTTCTTGAGTGTTTGAGCATGCATACACACATGCTTCTCAGATTCAAATAAGCAGATAAAGGTTGTAAGCTATTTTGCAAAAATGTCTTTGATGCATAGATGCTTCATAATTTTCGGGGAAATTTAAATGTTCAACTGATAGGAACATGAATGTTGTGCAACTGAACTTAACATACATATGCTTAGTGGTATATATTTATATATAGTAGAAAGTATATTTTGGACAGAAAAAGAAAATGAAAAGGGAAATTTTAACAAGATATTTTGGAACATTAGTCAAACAATTCAGTCTCCTTATAGTATTAAAGATTCACACAGTGAAAAAATAATGGGACTCTACTGGGTTAATTTCAGCTTTAATTCCTGACATGACCTTTCGGACAAAATGTGACATTATAATAAACACATGTCTTTAGTTGTACCAGAAATAGAGCTGCAGTAATAGTAACTCATTTCATAGTAAATATGCAAGACTATTTTATTTTAATATATATATATTCACACAAACGTACGAGCTTAAAAAATACCATTTCTTAGTTTGTTATGTGATATTACCACCTGTAAAACCATTTATATTTTTTGAAACCTGATTTGCTCTGAATTTTAAATACTATAGCAACTTACACATATTTTCAGAGCTTATGTACATAATTTGCTTAAGATTAAGAGTCCACTCTCTTGCTTATTTTCATTTCTCTAGAAGGATTTTTTTTTTTAAAAAAAAACATGACTTTTACATTCCCATTTTCTGAATGCTCATATTCACCTTTTTGTTGACATTTCCTAGTTAATAAATCTGTTTCTATTCTTATGTGGCATAAGGCAGGCTCTGTAATACAATCATTACCACTGCCACTCAAACATGAGGGGCAGTTATGACAACAAACAGGATAAAGATTCACATGGGAAATATGATAAATTACTCTTTGCTTATAACTAATATATTATAATTTTATTTCCTTATATTTATACTGAGTTTATATAAATAAAGACAAAATAATATTATTTTATGATTATATATTAAGTTCATAACAATCAAAGCCAACTTTATAATTTTCATCCAATAAACCTATTTTTTTTAAAGAAGAAAGTAAGTTGCATATTTTCTGTGGGTTCAATATTCTAGAGTTCCAATGTATGTATGTAGTAAAATGAAATATATATGAAATTGAAAAAATGAAGGCAAAAATGTTTAATTATTATAGTGTGACATAATAAAACAGTACCTGAGCTTTCCTACTTTATCTATCATATTACAGAATGTGTTTTCAGGGTGACATCTTGAAATTAGATATCCAATTTAAATAACTCATCCTTAGAAATGTCTAATTCTCTCCCTCTCAGTATTCTTTAGTTATCTACTCTTTGTAAATATATTCATTGGCCGCATTATTTTTTTGCTCTTTGATGTTCACATGTCATTTAAACTTTAAATAATTAAATGTTAACAGAATAAATTAGTGGTAGGCACTGTTTTGAACAAAAACTTCTGTTGGTGGTTTAGTCCCTAGCAGCTCTAGGTGGTTTAGTTAGCTGATACTTTTCTTCATATGGGGTTGCAAACCCCTTCAGCTCCTTCAGTCCTTCCCTTAGAATTTCCATTGGGGTCCCTAGACTCAGTCCACTGGTTAGCTGTGAGTATCTGTATCTGGTCATCAACCAGAGTACACATGGAGGGAGCAAGGATTCCAGATACATATCAAGCAGAGGATGGCTTTATTTGACATCAATGGGAGGGGAGGCAAACTCGATGCCCCAGCATAGGAGGATGCTAGAGAGGTGAAGCTGGAATGGGTGAGCGTGTGGAAGAGCACCCTCATACCAAAAAGGAGAGGGAAGAGAGGGAGGATAGGATGGTGGGGTTTGTGGAAGGGTAACTGGGAAGGGGGATACCATTTGAAATGTAAATGAATGAAATAATTCATAGAAAAGAAAAGAAAAGAAAAGAAAAGGAAAGGAAAGGAAAGGAAAGAAAAGAAAAGAAAAAAGAAAAGAAGGAAGGAAGGAAGGAAGGAAGGAAGGAAGGAAGGAAGGAAGGAAGGAAGGGAGGGAGGGAGGGAGGGAGGGAGGGGAAGGGAGGAGAGGAGAGGAGAGGAGAGGAGAGGAGAGGAGAGGAGAGGAGAGAAGAGAAGAGAAGAGAAGAGAAGAGAAGAGAAGAGAAGAGAAGAGAAGAGAAGAGAAGAGAAGAGAAGAGAAGAGAAGAGAAGAGAAGAGAAGAGAAGAGAAGAGAAGAGAAGAGAAGAGAAGAGAAGAGAAGAGAAGAGGAACGAAATGGCTTCAGTCCATAAGTAGCATTCTTTTTCTTTCTGTATTTGGCCATGGTGTGTTCTGAGATTCTGTTATTGAGATCACTAATTCACATAGGACCTGTCATGGTTTTATTCTAAGTTCAGATTTGTTAGGTCCATTAGTTATTGGCTTCCTCTATTGTTAACTATCTTACTTAGCATATAGAAAACTTCACACAAAAATGTATACACTGTTCAAATTGCATAACTCAAAACAAATCAAAAGGAAAAAATCCTATGCATACACACATCTTGGAGTTGTATTTGGAAATACTGTGCACAATTGGCTTTGCGTTTATTGTAAATATAAGCTATAATTGGGTCTGAGTTCATGAGAATGTTCTTTATGACATATTCCTATGTAATGGTAGAACTAGAAAATAACAATTTTAAACTTTGAGTGAAGCAATTTATCTACAAAGTTGATAATAAAACCACCACTGGAAAATTTAATGGGGCCATTTGTAATAGAGATATTGAGCTGTAAAGAACAGATCAGTTTTAAAATCGCATTTTGTTGATCTTTCATGTAGCTATAAAGTCTGTGGTGTCACCTCCTGAGTTATCAACACTTACACTAAATCTTATGAAGACTTTACATTTCTAAATTGTAGGAAAAATGAGAAAAATCCAAATGGAGAACTTTTTACAGGCTATACATACAAATAACTTAGCATTACTAAAAATTGAAAATATGAAGAAATAATATAAAATTTAAGAAGCAAAATGTTGCAAATGGAATTAATTTTGTTCAGACTTTGATAGGAACAAATAACTGAAACACACTTCAAAGACAATCATGGTAATTTAATGGTGAATTTGCAGTTTTAACAATTACTATTTATTTTCTTTCTTTGATATGAATTGAATCTAGGCATGCACAAATAATAAGCACACTTTCAAACAATTAACTTAGTCTTATTTTCAGTGGTTTTGTATTTATTGATCAAATTATTAAATATTAATTAATGAATATATATGCATAAATATATACATCTGTGTCTGGTTGGGTAAATAGAATTTATTTTGATGCAGGGATGTTTGTATTCTGCTTGTCTACTTCATTATATTCTGTGTGATCTTACAGATTATTACCTTATACACCAAGGCTTCTAGCAAGATTTTATAACATAATCTATGATATGTATGCCCTCTGAATTATAGTATAACTCCTTTTGTTACAGAGCTCTATCCTAGGAACCATATTATTTACACAATGTAGACCATCTGCCTGCTATTTTATCTACCATGATCTGTACTTATACCCAGTAGCTCAACTAAAGACCTCATGTTCAACAGTTGACTTTCTGATCTCTTCCAAGAGTATTTTCACTAACTGTAGAGAATATGTGAGAAGTTATAAATGAATATTGAAAATGTGTATAAAGACAATAGTTCACTAATATTGTAAAGAATCATAATTGCTCATTATATTTTATTCTAGAATGAATAAAAATGAATAGTCAAAGAATGCTGACTACATTCAGTTTGTTGTAAAAGATATGTAACCATGAAATGTAATTTAATGAATGTGAAAATATGATATGCGGTTTAATTTAAAGGACACTGAAATGCGAGATTCAATTGTATAACTAATCTGGTAGTTTTACTCCTAAATTGTCTGGTAATAGATACCCATATTTCCATATTTCTATGACTGCTCTTAAAGTACGACAGGGTCTATAAATTGAATAACTGAAAGAATTTTACTTAATGCTGATAATACACTGAGATCATGTTATTAGCAATATTTGAATATTTGTACAATGGCATATTCTCCATGATTTATGGGTAGCCACTCTCCACTAGATCTACTCTACTCACCCCTCCAAAAGAAAGATGCTTCCCAGGATATCAACTGAACATGGCACTACAATTTACAATTAGATCGGGCACAAATCCTCATACTAAGGCTGGGTAAGGTAACCCAGTAAAAGGAAAAGAGAGGCAAGCAAGAGAGAAGACTACCAGATATCTTCCATTCCCACTCTTAGGGGTCCCTCAAAAATACTGAGCTCAGAAATCACAACATACATGCAGAGGTCTAGATCAATACCCTTTAATGTCTGTGGTTGTCTCTTTAGTCTCTGTGGCCCCTATGAGACTCCTCCTTAATGATTATGTGTTCTATGGTATCCTTAAACCCCCCTCGCTCCTAGAATGGTCCCTAGCCTCCTTTTCAGTTTCCTCCTTCTATCATGAATCTCTGAGCATTAGAGGAACTAGATCTCCTAGATGTGGGGATATGCTACATTTCAATAGTTAAATTAGAATTTCCTGGGTAGGTAGTCTATCACCTCTCTATACTATAACTGCGATTGCTGTCAAACACCATGGTCACATGGTTGTGTATCAACATGCTGGATTAGATATTAACTGCTTGCTAAAGATATCTTTCCTCTTTCTATCTTTTTTTTTAAAGAAATAATATATTTTCTTTATTTACATTTCAAATGCTATCCCGAAAGTTCCCTATACCCTCCCACTGCCCTGATCCCCTAAACACTGACTCCCACTTCTTTGCCCTGACCTTCCCCTGTACTAGGGCATATAAAGTTTGCAAGACCTTGGGACCTCTCTTCCCAATGATGGCCAACTAGGCCATCTTCTGCTATATATGCAGCTAGAGACATGAGCTATGGGGGTACTGGTTAGTTCATATTGTTGTTCCACCTATAGGGTTTCAGATCCCTTCAGCTTCTTGGGTATCTTCTCTAGCTCCTTAACTGGGGGCCCTGTGTGTCATCCTATAGATGACGAGATCCTATAGCGTGCACCCACTTTTTTATTTGACAGGCACTGGCATAGCCTCATAGGAGACAGCTCCTAGGAGAGCAAAAACTGCCGCAGACGGACTTTTCTGGGGTCCCTGATCTGCGGGGAACAGGTCTCTGGTTGCAGGTGAGCGAGGATTCGGCGAATGAGGGGTGACAAACAGAC
>NC_034597.1:84186945-84203226 GCF_900095145.1 Mus pahari | reverse complement strand
CAGACACTATTGCATATGCCAGCAAGATTTTGCTGAAGGGATCTTTCCTCTTTCTTAATGTAGGTCATTCTCAGCTGAGCAGAGAACCAGGGGGCATTGAGGGTGAGGAAGAAGAGAAAAAGTTCAGTGTGCACATTATTGAGAAAGTTAGAAAAAGAACGTAAAATGTTGTCATCTATGATGAAACAGATCTATAAATAAAGGTGGCCTGCAGTACCTGAGAGTCTAAACTGCACTTCTTGGTCCAAGTCTTCATTTGCTGTTCCACATATCCTCCTTTGGGTTCTGAACCCTGTTGGGGCTGGAATCCAGCAATAACCTTAAATCCTCTGGCTCCTATAATCCTTCTTCCTCCTCTTCTTCAGGGTTCCCTAATTCTACCAGTTGCTCAATGATGCCTCTATCATAACAATTGGGATAGACTGTGGGCTATGAGAATTAGTAGAGCAGGATATGAATGGGAAACGGTTCATTAACATTTTTTTTCTTCTGCCAGTGATATTTCATTCTATCCTTGGTCTCTGGACTGTCGAGCTTAGAGTTCTTGGTTATCCACAAAGAGGCAAGTATGGGCTCCCTTTCATTTTGTGGGGATTGTAGTTGTACCAGTCATCAGTTGGTCACTATCACAATTTCTGTAATATATTGCATGCGGGACACATTTTATATCAAAGCTTTCGTGGCTGGGTTCTTGTCCCAGCCCCAAGATTGGTGCTTTGTCTGATTATTGGAGATGGCTGTTTTGGGTTTCATATCCTCCATTACTAGGAGACTCTATCCCAGTACTCTTTCCTTTCATCCTCTCTTATCTTGATGGTTCATGTTCCCATCTCACAAACTCCCTCCACTTACAAACTCTATTCCATTTTTTATTCCTATGGAGATTCATGCATCCCCATGTATGTCCTCCTTGTGTCTTAGCTTCTCTGGATCTGTGGACTGTAGTATGGTTATCCTTCATTTTACACCTAATATCCACTTACAAGTGAGTATATATGAAGTTTATCTTTCTGGATCTGAATTATCTCATCCAGGATGATTTTTGCTACTTCCAATAATTTGCCTGCAAATTTCATGATGCCATTGTTTTTAGCACCTGAGTAATGCACCATTGTGTAAATATACCACATTTTATTTACTCATTCTTCTAGTAGTTTTCTGAACTTTGCCTACTTGGACTAAAGCAGCTATGAACATAGTTGAGCATGTGTCCCTCTTATAGGATGAAGGATCTATTGTATCTGGGCCTAAGAGGGATACAGCTGTGTCTTAAGGGAGAACAATTATCAATTTTCTAAGGAACCTCAGTCTTTATTTACATACAGGATATTCAACTTTTTACTCTGACCATCAATGAAGCTGTGGAACTCCTTGTTCCGCAGTCTTGCCAGCATGAGTTGTCACTTTTATTTTTTATCTTATCCAATCTGACAGGTTTAAAATGGAATCTCCAAGTTGTTTTGATTAACTTTTCCCTGATAGCTAAGGATGCTGAACATTTCTTTAAGTGATTCTCAGCCATTTACGATTCCTCTATTGAGGATTCTCTGTACCACATTTTGAAATTGAATTATTTGGTTTGTTGATGTCTAGTTCTAAATTTCTTTATATATTTTGAAAACAGCACTCAGTAAAATGTATGATTGGTTAAAATCTTTTCCCACTTTGTATGCTGTCATTTTTTCCTAATGACTGTTTAGCTTATAGAAGCTTTTCAGTTTTAGGAGGTCCCTGTTATTGGTTCTTTTTTTGACTTTTCTTTTTATTTTATTTAAATATATATGTATATATTCCAGATTTTATCCCCCTCTCAGTCAACCCTCCCCGCCTCCCATCCCCCCACCCCCCAACCAGACATCTAAACTCTTCTGGGCTTCCAGTATTTGGAGCATTAGGTGTATCTTCTCTGACTGAATCAATATTTGGCAGTCCTCTGCTGTATGTGTGTTGGGGGCCTCATATTACCTGGTATATCCCGCCTGGTTAGCAGTCCAGTGTTTGAGAGATCTCAGGGTTTCAGGTTGAAACTGCTGGTCCTCCAACAGGGTCACCCTCCTCCTCAGCTTCTTCCAGCTTTTCTCTAATTCAACCACAGGGGGCACCAGCTTCTGACAATTGGTTGGATGTAAATATCTGCATCTGACTCTTTCAGATATATGTAAATATATGCCTGTTGGGTCTTCCAGAAGGCAGTCATCATAGGTCTCTTTGTGTGAGCACACCATTGCCTCAGCATCAGTGTCAGTCCTTGGGGCCTCCCCTTAAGGTGGATCCTAGTTTGACCTTGTCACTGGACCTCCTCTCCTCAGGCTCTTCTCCATGCTGCAACTGGGATCTGAAGATCTTAAAGAACATGGCAGACTACAGTCTATGCTATAGACAATTTTGCTTCAGATTCAGTGTACATTTTTTTTTTCTTTTTAGATTTATTTATTTATTTATTATATGTAAGTACACTGTAGCTGTCTTCAGACACTCCAGAAGAGGGCGTCAGATCTTGTTACAAATGGTTATGAGCCACCATGTGGTTGCTGGGATTTGAACTCTGGACCTTTGGAAGAGCAGTTGGGTGCTCTTACCCACTGAGCCATCTCACCAGCCCTCAGTGTATATTTTTATGCAAATAAAACAAGAAGGAAATAGTCAAAAGGAGGTTGTTTGAGTTCAGGAAAGCATAATCAGGAAACCATGTAAATCAATACTAGTAATCATTTAGTAAGTATTTACAGAGTATCCTGTTCCTAGGCCTTTTCACAGGACAGACCTAATTTAAACACAGTTTCTTGATATATATTATCAATTATATTTGGGAATGCACAAAAGGAAGGCAGAGACCTTATCCAGATTCAGGGTCCACTGAACAGGATGGACTCCAGAGCTCTGTTCTGACATCCAACAAGAATAAACATTTTATAAATTGAATGTAAGTATTTGTCATAGTAGGCATGAAATCACATGCAAGAAAAGACCAATGAACAAAATAAACATAAGGTAAAAAGACCTGTGGCTTTTTACATTTTTTCCTCACAGTTTCACAAGGCATTTCTTTTTACCATTCACCATTCTTTTGACTGTGTCCCAACAGTTGTTCATAATTCCTACTCTGTTGGTATTCTGTTCAGGAAGTTGTCTTCTATGCCAGTTCAATGAAGGCTATTCACAACTTTCTCTTTTGTTAGGCTCAGTTATTTGATTTAATATTGACATCTTTGATCCTCTTGGACTAATTCATCTGCATGTCTACATGCTGACATCCAGGTATTCCTGCAACATTTGTTGAAGACACCAAGAACCTTGGGGCAGGGGGGAAGGAGAGATCTAATACTAGCCACTGAACAGCAGAACTAAATGCTCTAGAACAAAAGGAATGAGTATTAGATGAAAGAAAATAAACATTCAGGGCTGAAATCAATAAAATAGAAACAAAGAAAACAACTCAAAGAATTAATGAAACAAAGACGACCATTTGAGTAAAAATGAGATAGACAAATCACCATCCAAACTAATTAAAGACACTGAGAGAATATTCAAACTAATAACAAAAACAACAAAGGCATAACAACAGACACTCAGGAAATCCAAAGAATCATTAGGTCATACTTAAAAAGCTATACTCCACAAAAGTGGACAATAAAATAAATGACCTGTACTACATATCAAAGTTAAATCAATATCAGAAAAGCAATTTAAACAGAACTATAACAGCTAACAAAATAGAAGTAGTTATTAAAAGTCTGTCAAACAAACAAACAAACAAACAACCATCCCAGGGCCAGAGAGTTTTAATACAAAAGTCTACCAGACTTTCAGAGAAGAGATAATGCCAATACTTCTCAGGTTATTCCACAAGATAGAAACACAGGTGACATTGCCAAATTCATTTTATAAATCCATGTTCACTTGGACTTCCAAAAAAACCCCACAATGATTCAACAAAGAAAGAAAACTATAGACCCATTTCCCTCAAACACAGTTGCAAAAATACTCAATAAACTGTTTGCAAACTGAATCAAAGAACACATCCAAAAGGCCATCCACTATAGATGCAAGGATGGTTCAACATATGGAAATGAGTTATTGTAATCTATCATATATATAAGAAAAGAAACTGAAAGGAAATAATTCCACATGATCTTCTTATCAGATGCTGAAGAAGCCTTTGACACTATCGATCTAGCACCCTTTCATGATAAAAACCTTGGAGTGGTTAGGGACAAAAGGGCATTTGTGGAGGGAAAACTTGGAAGGGAGATAACATTTGAGATGTAAGTAAATAAAATAACCATTTTAAAAAAATAAATAAAAATAAAAATCATAATACATAAAAATTTTAAAACTAGAAAAAAAAGAAGTAAACATAGTAAAGAAAATTTAGAGCAAACTGATAGAACATATTAAATAAAATGGAGAGAAATTCAAAAAAATTCTAGGAAAATCAGGAAGAAGGCAAGGTTGTTCCTTTTTTTTCCCATTAAATATAGTAATTGAAGTTCTGTGTGGAGAAACAGTACAGCAGAAAGAGATTAATGTGATACAAATTGGAAAGGAAGAAGTCGGAATATTATTTACAGATAATATGATAGTTTATAGAAGCAATCCCAAAAATTCTAGAAGGGAACTCCTACAACCAAAAATATGTTTAGGGAGGTGGATGGATATAAGATTAATTCAAACAAACAAACAAACAAATAAATAATAACAAAAAATCAATAGTCATCCTTTAGGCAAATAACAAGTGTCCTAAGGAAAAAAATCAGGCAAAGAACACACTTTGCAATAGCCACAAACAACATAAAATATCTTATGTAACTGGAACCAAGCAACTGAGAGACTAGTATAACAAAAGGATTAAGTTTTTTAAGAAAGAAATTGAAGAAAAGATTATAAAGTATTATATCTTTTATATAATAAACTTTTTTCATTTTGGTTTTTCGAGACAGGGTTTCTCAGTATATCCCTAGCTGTCCTGGAACTCACTCTATACACCAGGTTGACCCTCAACTAAGGAATCTGCCTGCCTCTGCCTCCTGGGTGCTCAGATTAAAGGTCTGCATCCCCAGTGACTGGCTAAGTAACTCTTAATTACATCTAAATGCTTATCAAACAATTTAAGTAGTGTTTCCATACCAATTGTAATAAAAAGACAGTAACTTGCAAAATTCCATACATTGTATTTTTCATAAAATTATACATCATTCTAGAACATCCTTAAAACTATTTAAGGGACTCTTATGGAAATAGTGATTTAATTTTAATAATCCAAGGAATCTACGATCAATTCTTTTCATAATACTTATAAAAAACTCATTACTTTAAATACATACAAAAATTTCCAACATGTGCAATACAGTGAGTTTAGGCTATGTCACAAAATGATAAGAAAACAGATATTTTATTATTTCACTCTTTATCAAATTTATTCACTGAGTCTCAAATTTCATCAAGATTTCTAAGCAATCTGTGGATTTCTCAAAAAAGGTTTGGTATGCTTTTGAACTACTATTCTCCTTTCTTAATATAAGGATTTTACTCTAAATCCATTTTTGTTCAGCAATGCACTGAGAAGTTCTATCATATCCAATGATTTCTTTGTTGAAAACTCAAGTACTTGTAAGGAACACTAGATTTAGCCCTCTGCTTGCAGGTACATTGTTTTAAAACCATCCAAGCGTGTTGACATTCAGTATTTGTTTTTTTTGTTTGTTTGCTTGTTTCTGTGTTTTTTTTCTTTCAGTTGCCAACTAATCTATTCCATTCCTATAAAATGTGCCTTGTTTCTAATCCAATATTTGACCAGTAGTAACAGGTGAGATAACGTGTTTTTTTGTTTTTTGTTTTTTTTTTCTCAACAGATCTTATTACAATTTTCAAGAACTTCTATTTCTTATCTATAGGGATACAATAAAACTATCAGCTTAGTTTCTATTTACTCTTGATTGTGAATTGTATTGTGTTAAGTAACATGAATTCACAGCAAAGTGCTAGGCCACTCTAAACAGGAGTCCCCATATGCAACACCCAATTCTTGGTCATTGTAGGCTGAAACTACATTAGATCTTGATAATAAATAAAATATGTATTCAAATCTTACTTCACTTATAATGAGATTGTTTTAGTAACTTTAAAGTTGGGTCATAGGTATCTTTAATTTCACTTTTAAGTGTTCATAGAACCAAAGAAAACACAATTGGCTAACAAAAACAGTCAATGAAATGATGTCTAATGATATTATGCTGTACTCACAGATCCGTGCCAACCGAGTTGTTATCAAAGGAGCTTCATCCAGCAACTGATGGAAAAGATACAGAAACCACAGCCAAACATTAGGTAAAACTCAGGGAATCCTAATGAAGACAGGGAAGAAAGATTTGTAGAAGCCACTGGGATCAAGGATACCACAAGAAAACTCACAGTATTAACACACCTGGACTTATTGGGGCTCAAGGAAATTGAATCAACCAATAATCAGGGAGCCTGTATGGGTTTAACTTAGGCTCTCCGGATATATGTTATAGTTTGTAGCTTGGAATTTCTCTGAGACTCCTAAGAGAAGGCCCAGGGACAATTTCTGATATGGTTACCTGCTTTGAGGTCCTTAACCCCCCATTGGGTATATTCATCAGCCCTAATATGAAGGGAGGTGCCTAATCATATTGCAATTTGTTATGCCATGGTTTGTTGATCTCCCTGCCCTTTCCTGAATGGAAATGGAGGAGGAGTGGATGGGGATGAAGAGGGTAATGTGGAGGAGGAAGTAGGGGTTAAGGGAGGGAGGGGAAACTATAGTTAGGATATAATAATATATGAGACTACATTAGAAAATGTTTTTACATATAAACATTTTCTTTCCATTTTCTTTGTCTTGTGGTTAACTTCAATATTTTCAAGTACAGCAGTCAAAAAATGCATTCTTGTAGGTGTGGAGCTAGCTTAGTTGGCCAAGTGCTTATCTCTCATGCACAAAGCCCTGAATTCAGTCAGTTTTGCACATAAACCATGCCTCTGTGCCACATAGATGAAATTTTATCTCTTAATGAGGGAAGGTCATTAGAAGTCCAGGGTCAACCTGCTCTGTCCTGAGTTTGAGATAAAATTGGGATGTATGAGTCACTGTCTCAGAAAATAATGGCATCTTAGTTATATTAACCATATAAGGAAAAGGTTTTTCTTCTCAGTTACCTCATCTGTTAATGAAACATAAAGATAATGCTGGTCTGATTCTACTAAAGTATGATTAAAATGTTGATAACACTAGCAAATTGTTTTAGGTAATGACCAGTAAACAATATACATTTGAAAAATGTTAAGCAATGCACATAGTTACATTTTGATTACCTACTTTAGATATGCTTCATTGACAATTTGTTCTCTCAACTCCATAATAATCATAACCATTATCTTTAATTTTCCTGTACTTCTGAAGACTCAAGAAATTATGACAAATATTTTAAAAGATTAAAACCAATCCACCCAAAGCAAGAGAGCTGAAGTTGCCACAGTCACCAGAGCAATGAAAGTTTAGCAATTTTTAAAAATATTTCTAAGCAATTTGAAGGAATAAAACAAAAATAGACTATCATATTTGAACAGTACTTAGTGGG
This sequence comes from Mus pahari, assembly GCF_900095145.1. Lineage (NCBI taxonomy): Eukaryota > Metazoa > Chordata > Mammalia > Rodentia > Muridae > Mus > Mus pahari. The sequence continues at coordinate 84,195,625 of NC_034597.1, read as the reverse complement.
TTTATGTTAATAACAATGACTTCTTAGTGCTTTTCTTACCTTGGGAAGATCTTGTATGCTACTTTCTTTTTTATTTGGTGTACTTTTCTTAAAACAGAATATTGGCAAATCAGAAATCAAATCCAAGAAATAACTTGGTGAAACACATATTGCAAAGAAGCCAAGGTAAAATGTTTACTCCAATTTTACACCAAAGTTTTTCTACAATAGTGTAAACTGATATAGTAAGAACTTACTTTGGCTCTTTCTGTGTACCTTGTAAGTTCATTTACTTTGTACTTTCTATCATTTTTTTTCTTTCTATATCCAGATAGATATTTAGTCATTGTTTGACTAAAGGCAGCTTGCAGATTATCAGAATTAACTTATCACTATTAGGGATTTGAGACACAATCTGTAGAACTTCTATTACATAGCAGATTTCTATTATGCACTCCCAATCTTGAGACTTATGGTGCATTCTTAATTATTAAAGTTTCTTTTACAGGTACAAAAATACATGTACCTTTTGTTTTAATACTATTTTAATTATTATTTTCAACTAAATATCTATAGACATCTACAAGTAATCAATACTTTGGTCATGATCTATGATTATAAACTAATATAATTTTACATATATTTTTAATTTTGGTAGTACCCTGTTATGTATATAGAAAACATCATCTTGTAGCATACATCTTGGTCTTTGGGATAGTAAAATCTTTCTGCCTTATATTCCAGAATACTTACTAAACTTTTGGTGTAAGGATTGTGTTGTAGATACTTTACCACAAGGTCAACTGTCCTTCACTGCGACATTTATGCTCCCTATGGGCTACAAAAAGAAACTTCTCTGATGAGGTTTAAACTGTATTTATCTGTATATATAAGAAAATACATTTACATCATGCTTGGGAATTATATTGGTTTAGGGAAATTGCAGTAGTACAATGGTAGCTGGCTAGGTTTTCAGTTGTGAGCGTGAACTTCTTCTATGGAGCAGACCTTAAATTCAATTAGTCATCTCTTGCTACCCCCAAAATTTGCTACAGTCTAATTTCATTTTTCTTTGTTTAATATTTTGCCTTATTATGGTATAATTGAAATATTAAAACAACAACACAGGTAGATTAACTCTAATTGAGACACAAATTGAATTCAAAATTTACCAGCTTTGCTTCTAAAATTCTCTGTAATATTTTTATTACCATTATGTGATTTAATACTAGGTCAAATCACATACTTGCCAATTTTATATTTTGCTTATTAATTTTGGTGCGCAGCATAAACTTGCTGTGCAGAACAGGTAAAACTGAAGGCCATAGTGCTGTTTCTTCCACCTTCAAGGTGTTGAGATTTTAAGTCGGTAATTATTTTCTGCCTGTCAAATTTTTGAAGAATATTTTTCATTTGGAATATTTAGTGTTTCATAGATAAAACTTTTTAAAACTTAAAACACAGATGAGCAATAATAATTAACTTAATTCTAAATGTAAAGTGTCAAGGCCATGCTAAGTAAAAATATATCACTGTCAGTAAGATAGATGGCATCAAGCACAGGGAATCATAGATAAAGCAAAATCATGATGCTTCTTAGAGTATCCTTCTTTATACTGCTTAATTATAATTGCATAAACTCTTTATAAACTTGACACAAACCCTGTCATAATAATAATGCTTGGTAGGTTTAAAATGACCATAGTAATTTTCTTCAGTGAAGAGTGGTTGCTATGATATTACCATTAAATAGATGAAATCCACTCTTAAATTTTTGTAAGGTGAAAATTACCAGGTAATTTTGAGAAAGTACAGAAATCATAGATGCTTTTAAAAACTGTACATTTTAATTATGTTTTCAAATTTGTATCTACAGAGCTCATTAGAAAGATGTGCATGCCAGTTCACTCACTACATTCCTTCTCAATCCTGTTTAATCTTAATTTACCATTGTTGCTTACTGATATGCTTCAGTTACACTGGAAGGTCACAGTATCCTCCTCAGGGCATTGCAGTCTCTGCCAACAATTTTTATTTGCTGACCATAAATGTACCTTAGATTTCTGCATTGTTATTTTATGTAATAATGTCAAGGACAAGCATTCTGAACCATGTCTAATAACATCAAGATCCACTATCTTTTCTCTGCAATTCAGCGCCCAATTAAACTTACAGACACCTGAATATCTTTAGTTTGGTCTCATTTGACTTTATTTGAATGATTAGGGTCTTATATTTATCCTTGTTCTTCATAGTTTGGAGAATACATACACAAAGTAACATGATATGACAAAAATAATCTGGAATTGAAATAAAATTCTACCATATTAGTCTTGATCCTAATTGCTTAAAAACTCAGCAACATATTCTGAAGATTATAAATTACACATGCATTAAGTGAAAAGGGTTGTAGTGAATTAGAGTAGTAACACATGCCCTACATTCTTGTTGAAATTTTTTTTTTATTAAAGAAATCAAGTTTGAAAATTAGAAGTTAGAAATATATGGAAATAAATGTTTAGGATGTACTCATGAGTACGTCTGCCTAGAATTTTTAATGTTGTATTTATTTGTATATATCAGTGTACATTTTTGTCTTCAATGGTAAAAAGTATATGTTGGTTTATTCTGAAGGTAAGATTCTGATCCATAAGATTACCAGTCATGCGCATCTCTTGTGTGACTCAAGTCTGCTCTTATATTCAAAAGAGGTTGGTAAAAACAATTCATAAGTTATTATAAAACTTAACTAAATAACATAGAAGAAGACATTTGGGGAATAATAACACATGTTACTATTTTGACATTCAAAGACATGTTGTCTCTTAAAACATCCAAAATTTAAAATTTTACCTCCTGGATTAATAAAACACAATTTTCAAAAATTTAAAATCTCAACTTTAGTCTTAAACATTAATAGACATATTTCTATATTCATTTTATTTATATATTTTTCATTTATTTTTGCTGAGATTTTTCTCATAAAATGTAAGTATATTGATACAATGTATCCTGGTTTAGGTTTCATCTCCCTGAACTACTCTGAGATTCTTCCTACCTACTTTCCACCCAAATCCACCTACCTTTTGTCTCTCCTTAAGAACAAACAGGCATTTAAGTAATAAGAATAAAGTAAAATATAATAAAACAAAACAAAAAACCCATAAAACTGTAAAATGACAAAGCATAAAGAAATTGTAAAGAATAGAGCCAAAGAAATCACATGAGAACTGTTTACCTGGTTTTCATATAGTGTCGGTAAATGTTATCTATCAAGCTACTCATCGAGGTCGTTTAGATTTGACAATTCTGTCAAGTAGAAGTTTTTGAAGTAAGACCTAGTTATTTTTCTCAGTGTTATTATATCTCCCATTTTTAATTCTGATTTTGACAATTTGGATATTTTCTCTGCCTTTTAGCTAGTTTGACTAAGGGTTTTTCTACCTTGCTAATTTTTGTGAAAGAACCAAATTTTCTTTGATTGATTCTTTCTGTCTTGTTCTCCTTGTTTCTATTCTAGTGATTTAAGCCTTGAGTTTGATTATCCTGCCTTCTACAAACTCTGGATCTTTGCTTCTTTTGCTTCTAGAGCTTTCATGCGGGTTGTTTAGTCAATAGTATGAGATTTCACTATTAATTTTTTATGGATGTACTTAGTTCTACAAACTTTCCACTGAGCACTGCTTTCATTGTATCCTGTAAGTCTTGGTATGTTATGCATTCATTTTCATTGAATTCTAGAAATTCTTTAACTTCTTTCATTACCCATTGTTCACAGAGTAAAGAGAAGTTCTGTTTCCATGAGCTTCTAGGCTTCCTTTTGTTTCTGTTGTTGTTAGCATGCAGCTTTAATCCATGGTGGTCTGATAAGATAAAGGGGCTTATTTAGAATTTCCCATATCTGTTGAGACAGGCGTTGTGAGTGATTGTATGGCTAGTTGTCTTAGTCAGGGTTTCTATTCCTGGACAAAACATCATGACCAAGAAGAAAGTTGGGGAGGAAAGGGTTTATTCAGCTTACACTTCCATACTGCTGTTCATCACCAAGGGAAGTCAGGACTGGAACTGAAGCAGATCAGGAAGCAGGAGCTGATGCAGAGGCCATGGAGGGATGTTCCTTACTGGTTTGCTTCCCCTGGTTTCCTCAGCCTGCTGTCTTATAGAACCAAGACTACCAGCCCAGAGATGGCACCACCCACAAGGGGACCTTCCCCCGTCCCAATCACTAATTGAGAAAATGCCTTATAGCTGGATCTTGTGGATGCATTTCCCCAACTGAAGCTCCTTTCTCTGTGATAACTCCAGCCTGTGTTAAGTTGACACAAAACTAGCCAGTACACCAGTTTTGGAGAAGGTTCTGTGAAGTGTTGAGAAGAAGGAGTATTCTTCTTTGTTTTTCCAAAATGATCTATAGATATTTGTTATGTCCATTTGTGTCTTAGTTTAAGTGAAACACATGAGTTTAAGTGAAGTATGAGAAGAACTTCAAATCTTTGAAGAAAGAAATTGAAGATATCAGAATACGGAAAGATCTCCTATGATCATTTATTGGTAGGATTAACATAGTAAAAATGGTCATCCTACCAAAAACACACTACAGATTCAATACAATTCCCATCAAAATCCCGACACAATCCTTTACAGACCTTGAGAGAACAATTTTCAACTTCATTTGAAAAAACAACAACCTAGAATAAAACAATTTTGTACAATAGAAGAGAGTTTGGAGGTATCTCTATCCCTAATATTAAGCTGTACTACAAAAAAAGTAGTAATAAAACCTGCATGGTATTGGCCTAAAAACAGATAGGTTGATCAATGAAATCAAATCAAAGAACCAATAGTAAATTCAAAGAACCATGGATACTTGATTTTTGGAAAAGAATCCAAAGCTAAAGAATGGAAAACAAAACAAAACAAAAAAACAAAAACAACAACAAAAAATTCTTCAACAAATGGTGCTGATTTAACTGGATGTCTGCATGTAGAATAATACACATAGATCCTTCTTTCTCACCTTGAATAAAATTCAAGTCTAAGTGGATTAAAGTCTTAACATAAAACTGAATACACTGTATCTGATAGGAGAGAAAGCAGGGAATATCCTTGGACATCTTGGCACAGGAGCCTACTTCCTGAGAAGAATATCAATGTCTCAGGTCCTAACATAAACAAATAACAAGTGGACCTTTTAAAACTGAAAAGCTCCTAAAAAGCAAAGAACATAAACATAAGGGCAATACAACAGCCTACACAATGGGGAAATATGACCACCAATTCCACACCTGACAGAGGCTGACATCCAAAATATATAAAGAACTCAAGAAACTAGATGACAAAAAAAATCAAATAACTCTATTTAGAATGGGGTTATCACCAGATATATATCTCTATCTCTAACTCTATCCCATATCTATCTCTATCTACTCTCTATTGTCTGAGAGAGAGAGAGAGAGAGAGAGAGAGAGAGAGAGAGAGAGAGAGAGAGAGAGAGAGTTCTCAACAGAGGAATCTCAAATAACTGAGAAACACATAAAGATACATTCAACATCCTTGGTAATAATGGAAATGCAAATTAAAATAACTGATATTCCATGTTACACCCATCAGAATGGATAAGATTAAAACCTCAAGTGACAGCTCATGCTGACAAGAATGTGGAGGAGGGCTGGTGAGATGGCTCAGTGGGTAAGAGCACCCATCTGCTCTTCCAAAGGTCTGGAGTTCAAATCCCAGCAACCACATGGTGGCTCATAAGCATCCATAACAAGATCTGACACCCTCTTCTGGAGTGTCTGAAGACAGCTACCGTGTACTTACATATAATAAATAAATAAATCTTTAAAAAAAAAAAAAGAATGTGGAGGAAAGAGATCATCCCTCCTTAACAGGCAGGAGTACACAGTTGTACAACTACTTTGGTAATTAATTTAGTTATTTCTTAGAAAAATGGGAATAGATCTATCTCAAGACCCAGATATACCACTTTTGGGCATGCACTTAAAAGGAACTGTACTATACCACAAGCACACTTACTCAATTCTGTTCACAGAAACTTTATTTCTAATACACAGAAACCAGGAACGACCTAGATATCCTTCAAATAAAATATGGATAAAAAAAAATGTGGTACATTGACAAAGATAGAGTATTATTCAGCCATTAAGATAAAGATATTATCAGGAAAATATATGGAACTAGGAAATATCCTGAATGAAGTATCCTAGACCCCCAAAAACAAACATCATATATATTCAGTTAGATGTGATTTAAGTGTCCTCACTTTGTGTGTATCATACAAGAGAGAATGACTCACACTACAGACCACAGACCCAGAAAAGCTGAGTAAGGAGGACCCAAGTGAGGACACATGAATCTCACTTAGAAGGGGAAACAGATTAGAAATTGGGAGTGGTGGATGGAGAGGGTTTGATGGGGGATAGGAAAGGGATGGGCACTGGAGGTATGAAGTGGGGGAAGCATAGAGGGAGAGAGGAATGGAAGAGAAAACTAGATATGAATGGGCATAGCTATGAACTTAGAGCAATAGAAAAATCCTGAAATTTATTAAAGTAAACCTAGCTAATGTTCATAGAAATATAGAGCCAGAACAGCCAAATCCTGTAACCAGATATGAGTTGTAATGGAGAGACTAGGACACTAAGCCAGCCACTAAACCTATTAGACCCACAATTTGTCCTGATTACAAGAAGTTTGGAGGTAAAAGATAGAGCAGCATTTGAGTCAAAGTTCAAGCAAAGTCTAGCCCAGCTTGAGACCCATGTCATGAGAGGGAGCTCAGCCCTGACATGATTAGTGATTTTCTGCTATACTTGTAGACAGGAGCCTAGCTTGTCTGTCATAAGAAAAGCTTCACCTAGTTTCTGATGGAACTAATGTAAAACCTCAGACAGACATTAATGGAAGCTTGTAGAATCCTTTAATTCCACAAGCTGGTGGAGGAAAAGGTGGAGGAAGGTTTGAAGGAACCAATGTGGCCAAAAACACCAAAAGAAAACCTACAACCTACAACATTAACTATCTTAGGAGCATAGGAGCTTATAGAGCCTGAACTGCCAACTAAAGTACATGCATGGGAATAGCCTAGGCCATCTACACATATGGATGAGTTGTGCATATGGAACTCTTAAAGCAGGAGCAAGGGACTGTTGAAGATTACATTGCTTGATTTTGGATTTCTTTCCACTACCTGAGGTGCCTCATATAGACTCAATAGAAGAACACACACCTAGTCTTACTGCAACTACAAATGCTAAAGCTAGTTGATATCCATGAGAGGCCACACTTTTCTGAGCAGAAAAGGATGTGGAGTGAATGGTGGTGGGGGGGGAGGGGACTGAGAGGAGAGGAGAGAGAGGAAGCTGCATTTGGGATGCAAAATTTTACAACCACTCTGAAAATCAACTTGGTGATTTCTCAGAAAATTGGTAATAGTTTCTACCTCAAAACCCAGCTATAACACATCTGGGCATATACCCAAAAGATATTCCACCATCCTATAAGGATACTTGCTTAACTATGTTCATAGAAGCATTATGTGTAGTAGCCAGAATCTGAAAATGACCTAGATGTCCCTCAAGTGAAGAATGGATAAAGAAAACATGGTTCATTTACAAAATGGAATACTACTCAGCTATTAAAAGTAAGGACATCATGAATTTTTGCAGGCAAATGGATGAATCCAGAAAATATCATCCTGAGTGAGTTAACTCAGACCCAAAAGGACATGTGTGATATATACTCACTTATAAATGGATGTTAGGCGTAAATTACAGGATAACCATCTTACAATCCACAGACCATGTTGAGGACCAGCCTTAGTCATTTCCGGGTTCTCAGGAATGGGAGGATTGGATCAGTGTGAAATCAATCTTAGGGAAATTGCAAGAGCAAGCTGACAGGTGATTCATTGATGTTCTGTAGGTGTGCTCTCCCTCCCTCCCTCCCTCCTCTCCTCCTTCCCTTCCTCCCTCTTTGTCTTTCTGAGTTCATGTCATTTTTTAATTGGTTACACAATTCCTTGTTGTAACATAATACACAATCAAGAGGTTTTTCATTATTTTCCATTATTTTCCCTGAAAAGCCCATGAAACTATGTCACCAGGAAGCACAACACACACACAAAGTATCTGTCATAAAGCAAGTTAGACATTAACTTTCAACTCTCAGAAAAACCTCCAAACTGTGGATTATTTGGGCATAAACTTATGGTTTCATCATTAGTATGAGAACATAAAGGTAGTAAATAGTCAGGGTAATGTTAATATTTTTAAATTGTCTAAATTTGTAGAATCTCTTTATTAGGCTCATTCAAATATCTATTTCTATAATGCTTTTCAAACTCTTTTCCACGTGCAATATTAATTCCTCTTGTAACTTCTCCCAGACCTCCTTCACAAGCACAATTTCTATCTCTTAAAACTTGTACCCTCGTTTCTTTAGGTATTCAATGTGAGGGGTTCAAATCATTATATTCCTATGGCTCGATTGAAGCGTCAGATCTCTTCTACCCCTGGACATGGCCCTTCAGGGTGATTTGTATACACAGTAAGATTCCGTTATAGAGCTGGGCGTGGTGGCGCGCGCCTTTAATCCCAGCACTCGGGAGGCAGAGGCAGGCGGATTTCTGAGTTCGAGGCCAGCCTGGTCTACAAAGTGAGTTCCAGGACAGCCAGGGCTA
>NC_034597.1:84147253-84186919 GCF_900095145.1 Mus pahari | reverse complement strand
TTATTTTGGTACTAGAGGAGTTTCAATTCAAAGCAATAGCATTTGAAATGTAAATAAAGAATAAAAAAAAAAAAAAAAAAAAAAAAAAAGATTCCGTTATAGATAACTAATTATTTTATTTGTGAGTGGTTATCAACTGGAGATAGTGTCTGGGTTAGGGTTTGGGTTATCTGTCTACTTTGCTCAGTACTAGTACCACATGTGGTGTACAACCACGCTAGCCCTGTGCATGCCATCAGTCTCTGGGAGTTCATTTGACCATAAATCCTGCTGTGTTTAGACAGTCTTATTCCCTTTGTCTCTGACATTTCCTCTGACACTTTCAATATTTATGTGTAATATTTCACAAGATTTCCTGAGCCCTGAAGTGAAGAATTGCATAGAAGGACCTAATTTAGAACTGAATGTTTCAAGGTCTCTTACTTTCCACACATTGTATAGCTGGGGATCTCTGAATCTGACACCATCTAGTAAAGAAGGAAGCTTCCCCAGTACAGGGGAGTGCCAGGGTCAAGAAGTGGGAGTGGGTGGGTAGGGGAGCAGGGCAGGGGGAGGGTACAGGGAACTTTAGGGATAGCATTTGAAAGGTAAATAAAGAAAATATCTAATAAAAAAAATCAATAAAAAAAGGAAGAAAGAAAAGGAAGCTTCTGAAATAATGGTTGAGAAAGTACTGATCAATGACTGGAGGAGAATGTAGTTAGTAGTCATTTTATAGCTATGGCCCTATATCAGAACAGTAGAATTTAGTTTCTTCTAGACCCTTGACCCATCTATTCTCAGGCTCTTGTGTACCTGAGCAGTTTGGGTTCTATTTTATGGACTGGAGCTTAAATCCAAACAGAGAGCAGTTGATTACTTTCAGAAGTTTTATGCCAGCATCTCACTAGCACAACATTGCCATTATTTTTGGTTTCAGATGAAATCTCAAATTGGTTTCATTTGCCTTTCCTTGATATCTATGTTGTACATTACTTTATGTCCTCGGTTATTGAGTTTATTCTTTTTGAGAACTCTATATTTGAACTCCACTTTAAATTGGGTTGTATTTTTTGATGTCCTTGTTTATCCTTTATAGATGTTAGATATTAGCTCCCTATTGGATATGAACTTCATAGAAATATTTTCCATTCTCAAACTGCCACTATGCCTTAATTATGGCTATCTTTGCCATACAGAGGATTTTATTTTCCCGAGGTCCTATATATTAACTATTGATTATGGTGAATGTGCAAAAGATATTCTATCCAGAAAATCTTCTGTGATAATGAGTTCAACACTATTGCTCATTTTATCTTCTGTCATGTTCACTGTATCTGCTTTTATGTTGAGGCTTTTTGTATCCAGTTGAATATGAGTTTTATGCAGGAAGATAAGTATAGATATTTTTGGATTTTTCTGTATACACCCATCCAATTTGATTGGCTCTTTGTTGAAGATGCTATCTTATTCTGTATGTAATTTTGGCCTCCTGTGTGTTCCTTTGCTCTCCTTTTGTTTTCTCATTGCTGTAGAGAAGATATCTAGTACTGTATTGAATAGGTATGGACAAAGTGAACAAAACTTCTTTGTGTCCCTTTCCATTTAAGTTGAAGTTGGCTGTGGGCTGGCTGTTAATGTCCCTTATTATTTTGAAATTTATCCCTCCCTGTTCTTTCTGGGACTTTTATTATGAATGGCTGTTGGATTTTGTAAAAGTCTTTTTCTACATCTAATGAGATGACCTGTGTTTTTTTGTCTTCAGTCTGTTTATATGATAGGTTATACTTATCAGTTTAATTAGGCTGAAGCATCCATAGATCTTTCAGATGAAGTCTAGTTGATCATGGTAGATGATTCTTCTATATGTTTCTAGATTCTATTTGCAACTGTATTTAAAGGAATATTTATCTATTTTAACAAGAGAAGTTCATCTGTAGTTTTCTCTTTGTTGGGGCTATATGTGACTTAGATATCAGTGTAACTGTGGACTTATAAAATAAATTGGCCAATTCTTGGCAAAACTCTGCTAATTAAGGTTGACATCCACTATTGACCAAACAGCCTTCTGAGGCTAGGTGCTTAGTAGAAGGCTCCCTTCATTAGCAAGGTTGCTTCTTCTCTGATCTTGACTGGGAAAATCACCACCCCTGGCAGCCCTAACCAATCCTCACATGCCTTAGAATATGCCCTAGGAATATCATATAGCCTCAGTTAGATTGACCAATTACCTTTCTCCTGTTGATCATGTTAAGGCAGCACCTGAGACTCCTAAAATATTTGCCCACGTTAAACAGGAATTTCAGTACATTAAATCCTCAGCCAATGACATTTGTCCATCCTGAATTTGCCTACCCTCAGTCTCTCAAGATTATATAAGCCTTGAATCACCCATCTAACATTGATCTGACTCCATGAAACTGGTCCCAGTGTGATCATTCACTCTGTATATGTACTCACGGGGTTTCCAGTTGCTCTGTTATGTCATCTCTGCTTCCATTACCCTTGTGGTCCATATGGGGCAATGATCCCTAAGGGCATGGAAAGCTACAGGCATTGTTCCTTCTGATATTATTTTACAGAATATTTTATGCATTTATAAATTTTAAAAAGTCTGGTAGATTTCTGAGCTAAAGTAATCTCACCTTAGGCACTTTTTGAGGGAGGGGTGGTATGGTGGAGAATTTTTAATCACTGTTTCTATTTCACTAGAAGTTATCAGTCTGTTTAAAGTATGGCTGGAAACAAACCAGATGACCCTGATTCAAAGAATGGATACATAAAATGTTCATTTTCACAATGGAATACTATTCAATTATTTAAAATAAGAACATCATGAATTTCACAGACAAATGGATGGAACTAGAAACTATTATCCTGAGTGAGATAACCCTGACCCCAAAGGACATGCATGGTATGTAGTCAATGATAAGTGGACATTATCTAAAATGTTCAGAATACTCATGTTATAACTCACAGACCTTAGGAAGCATAATAATAAGGAAGGTCAAGGGAAAACCACTTAGAAGGAGAACAAAATAATCATAGGAGGCAGAGGAAGGGAGGAAACTGAGAGGGAGAGAGGAGGAACAGGAGAAAAAGAGGGGCAGGATCAGGTATGTGGAGAGAGAGGAGGGATGCCCAGGAGAATGAATTGAAAGATGCAGCAGTGGGTTTTAGGGGGCAGGAGGAACCTCTAGAAAGTCCCAGAGACCTGAGCTGTGAGAGGTGACCAGGACAATGAGGATGACATTGCCTAAAATGCTAAACAGTGGAGAGATGGAACCTGAAGAGATGACCTCCAGTAGTGAGACATGGTCCCAGTTTAGACAGGGGGCCACCCACCCATCTTCAAAATGCAGATACTTTCAGCTAATCATTGGCTGAAAAGTTGGGGACAAATATGGAAGAGTTAGAGCTGAATTCGATGGCAAGCCCATAGGAAGAACAACAGTGTCAACTAACCTGGACCCCTCAGAGCTCCCAGCGACTAAGCCAAAAACTGAGGAACAGACTTGGGCTAATCCATGGCCCCCCCGTACATATGTAGCACAGGACTGCCTTGTGAGGCCTTTGTGAGAGAGGGTGCTCTTAATCCTGTGGAAACTTGATGCCCCAGAGAAAAGTAATGCTGGAGGGGGGGTGTAGATGGGTGTGAGTGGCAGGAGGGGGGAGATCCTTCTCAGAGGTGGGGCATAAGGGGATGGGGTGAAGAACTCAGGGAGGGGGAATGGGGAAGGGGGATGACTATTGGAATGTAAATAAATAAAATAATTTAATGAAGATTTTTATAAAAAAGGAAAAACGTATGCATCTGATGGTAATTTAACATTGATAGGTGTTAGGTATTGAGAAAATTATTCATTTCTTTTAGGTTTTCAATTTGCTAGAGTACAGGTTTTTAAAGTATGAACATAAAATACTCTAGAATTTCATGTCGTCTAATGTTATGTACCTCTTTTAGTCTCTAATGTCTCAACTTGTCTCTTTTCTTTCAACTTTTTGTCAATTTGGCTAAGGTTTCTCCAATCTTAGTGATTTTCTCAATGAAGTCCTAGTTATTGTTTCATTGAAACATTGTGTTGTTTATTGTTCTTGTTTGTATTGTATGATTTCAACCCCGAGTTTCATTATTTCTACTCCTTTTCGGTGGGATTTTCTTTATTCTGTACATTTTGATTAAGTCATTAAGTCACTCATATGTTATCTGTCCAATAATTTTATGAAAGTACCTAGTTCTATTGACTTATCTCTTAATACTGCTTTTATTACATGCCATTAATTTTTGGTGCGGTCCAGTTTTATTTGTATTCCATTCTACAAAGTTTAATCTTTTTAAATTAATTTATTTATTCACTTTACATCCTGGTTGAAGTCCCCCTCCCTTTTCTCTTATCTGTCCCACCCTCACAAATCCCTCCCTCATATTCCCTTCCCTTCTTATCAGAAAAGCGAACGTCCCCTCCTCTCTTTGGTCCTACCCTACCTGGGACATCAAATTGCAGCAGCACTAAGAGCATCCTCTCTCTCTCTCCTGATGAGGCAGTCCCTCTAGGGGAAGGGGACCCAGTGGCAGGTAACAGAGACAGCTCATGCTCGAATTGTTAGGAGACCCATATAAAGACCAAGCAGCCATCTGCTATAAATATGTAAGGGGCCTAGGTCCAGCCCCTGAATGGTCTTTGATTTGCAGTTCATTCTTTATAAGCCTGCATGGGCTCGGGTAATTTGACTATGTAGATATTCTTGTGGTGTTCTTGAGCCCCGCTGCTTCTTCCTTTCTGTTTCCTGTTCTTCTACGAGACTCCTGAGCTCTGCCTCATGTTTGGCTAAGGGTCTCTGCTCCTGTTTCCATCAGCTGCTGAATGAAGCCACTTAGGAAACAGTTTTGCTAGGCTCCTCATATATAAGCATGGACCTCAGAAACAATAGAGCTTCTTGGACAGTGTCCCTTCGGGCCTTCATCTTCAACCAGGAGGCAGATCTGAGCTCTAGACATCTGTGCACCTTCCCTGCAAGAGGAGAGCTTGCCTGCAGACAGTGCTCTGATCACTGGGACTCAGGAGAGGGTTGGACTCCCTGGAGCGCTGACAGAGGCTAACAGAATCACAGGAGAAACAAGCTCTAGCCAGAGACAGCTAGAACATCTAACACTAGAGATTACCAGATGGTGAAAGACAAACCTAAGAATCTTACTAACTGAAATCAAGATCACTCGGCATCATCTGAATCTAGTACTTCCACCACAGCGATATCTCATGATGCTGATAGAGGATTTAAAGTAAGGCATTAATAACTCATTTAAAGAAATACAGGAGAACACTCCTAAACAGGTAGAATTCCTTAAAGAGGAAGCACAAAAATCCCTCAACGAATTACAGAAAAATTGTCTAGGCCAAGGCTGAGCAGTACAAAGTAGCAAATGAGTCTCAAAAGCTACAGAAAACAATTTAGTAGCAAAATGTGCTTAGCCTTCACAATTTCAAATTGAATAATCATAAAAGTTTATATGTGTAAGCAAGGTCTATATTACTAGAATGCACCTAATAAAGGATAAAAATCCTACTCCGCATTTCCTATTTAATAACTCCTTTAATTCTGAACACAGAATCAAATGCCTTAGTAGACATTCACTGATTGTCTTTTGTTTTAATTAAAAATGTTGGTGAAACTTCTATTTTTGTTTTTATGCAAGTATGTATGTATGTATGTATCTATCTATCTATTTATTCATTTTTAGATGACTTTTATCTACATTCCTGGGCCATTGTCACTCTGGTTGCTTAAGGATAAACTCTTTTATTCCTTTTGAAGTAAGAAGCATATTTTGCATTAATTGTAGTTGCAAATTACATGATTTGAAATAATGATTGAAATAATAACTGGCCTGGCATAAACATGATAAAGGACTATAATCACATACTGATCACTATAGATAGCTATGCCCACTACTTCACATTCCTATCATCAGAAAACACAATTTGAAAAATCTTTGTTTGCTTGGCAAGTGTTTTAAATATGCCTAATACATTTATAATACCTTAACGAATTTTCTGACTTAATAAAAACATCAACTCATTTTTATGTAATCCTTTTGCCCAGAACACATTTTACTGACATTTTGAAAACAAGAACCAGAAAAATAGACAATATACATTATATGATTTTAATTTAAGTATAATTCTATGAATACAGTTTAAAGGATTTTTTTAATTCTACCTTTGATTTCATTGAAGTTGCTTAGCAAAGTCAGAGGCCATTGAACTGTAAGCTCTTTGGGTCCCACTTTGAATAATAATACACATAATGAAATAAAACCAGTGAAGTGTGCACAATCGTATTATCTAGCAGTGTTTGTGATGCTTTGTGCTGGCTCTCCGAAAGCTAAAGAAATATGTGTCCTCGTCGTTGGAGTAATAAACATGGGCAATTATGCATGATTATGGAGATTAAGTTCTAATTAAGGCTCAATTTCAATAATCTACTCATCCACAAATCTTTTTAAGTTTTCAGTGACATGAAAAAAAAAATCAAGGTAAGTCAAAGTATTAATACCCATTGTGAGAAATGATGAAATGATGTGATTGGTTTTCTGCACATATGTCAGTAGTCTGGCACTGTGCTACATCACAATCCTAACTCTGCATTTATGTAAGCAGAGTTATCTTTTCATGGCATTGAAGCATCAAGGAAATGTGTTACCATCTAAGGGCTCCTGACAATTATTCCTTTTTGTCTGTTACTTATATCTATAACAATGTATTTTTAACATCAGCTGCAAAGTTTTCTGAAAAATGTTAGAATATTTCCTATTTAAACTTAGTATTATTTTTAAAAGATTAAAGGAAATACTTAACATTTCATAATTTTGTTATGATTAAAAATACATAATTCCATGACAAAGTATACTTTTTATCAATGTATATGTTTCATTTATTCACAAGAAAACTAAATGAAATTATTAAATAGTCTTACCAAACTCAGAAACTTTAGTAATATAGAATTAATATATTTTAAAAATATTTAAAACTATTTAGCAATTTATATAATTCTTTACTCTCCTAATTTAATGATTTTATGTTTCTATTTTACTAATTCATATAAAATTGTCTTAATAATTACTAATTTTTTTTAAATTATCCATGATACATACAACTTAATCAATTATGTCTCTCCTGTTAACTTTGCCTGAAACCATCCCCAGCGTCATATTCTCTGCTGCTTACAAAACCTATTACTACCAATAAGTGCTACCCTCATGAACACACTGATAGCATTTCTCACTTAGGTACAGGCACTTTTCCGAGGGCTACCCTCTGCAAGCCAAGTACTTACTATATGACTTTCACTTAGGCGAATAAAGTGAGCTTTGTGGTGTCAATCACTTGATCATCAAAACACGAAACTTATAGAACTGGATTTTTGAACTTATATAATTTTCTGATAGGTTAACATTTCTTATTAATTAGAATTGGTCATATTGATTTTAAAGCAAATATTAACAAAAATTAGCAGTTTGTCTCTACATGGAGCTTACTCTATTACCTTGCTTTCTGCAGACAGGATATATGCAGGGCCCAACCATAGTAAATATGCAGAAATTCAGCCCTTAGTTTAGGTGACAAAAACCTGTATTGATGTAGAAACATATTTTGTTCAGTTTTTTTAACAAATTAAAAAATATCTAGAATAAAAACCATGTTAGGTTTTATGTTCATCCTCATTAATTACCTTCAAAATATTATAAATCTAAATAAATTACTAGTATTAGATATTATTGAGTATTTTTTTGCTTTTTATATAAATAATCATGCTATTGAGCATTGTCCTTTTGTCTCATTTACTGTGGTATGGTACACAGAAAAGCAGGATTTTATTTTGTTTTGTTTAATGATAAAAACATTTTATTTTAGTTTTTAGTTTTTTGAAAATTTTTACTAGATTTTTAAAAAATTTACATTTCACATATCTGCTTTCCTGGTTTACCATCCGTAAAACCTCACCCTGCTTCTATGAGGGTGTTCCCCCACCTACCCAACTACTACTGCTTCCCTGTCCTGGCATTCCCCTACACCGGGGCATTTAGCCTTCACAAGACCAAGGGCCTCTCCTCTCGTTGATCTCCCACAAGGACATTCTCTGCTACATATGTGGCTCGAGCCATGGGTCACTCTACATGTGTACTCTTTGGTTGGTGATCTAGTCCCTGGGAGCTCGGGAGGGCGAAGGATCTGGTTGGTTGATATTGTTCTTTCTGTGGGGTTCCAAAACCTTTAAGTTCCTTCAGCCCTTTCTCTAACTCCTCCATTGGCATCACCATGCTCAGTCTGATGATTGGCTTTGAGCATCCACATCTGTATTGGTCAGGCTCTGGGAGACCTCTCAGATGACACCTATAAGTGCTCCTGTCAGCATGCACTTCTTGGCATCAGCAATAGTGTTTGGGTTTGGTAATTGTATGTGGGATGGATCCCCAGGTGAAGGTGTCTCTCTATGGCCTCTCCTTCAGTCTCTGATCTACACTTTGTCTGTGTCTCCTCCTGTGGGTATTTTGTTCACCCTTCTAAGATGGACTGAAGCATCCATAATTTGGTCTTCCTTCTTCTTGATTTTCATGTGTTTTGCAAATCATATCTTGGTTATTCTGAGATGCTGGGCTAATATAAGTGCTATGTGTGTTCTTTTGTGATTGGGTTACCTCACTCAAGATGATATTTTCTAGTTCCATACATGTGCCTAAGAATTTCATGAAGTTATTGTTTTTAATAGCTGAGTAGTACTCCATTGTATACATATACCACATTTTCTGTATCCATTTCTCTGTTGAAGAACATTCGGATTCTTTCCAGCTTCTAGCTATTATAAATAAGGCAGTTAGGAACATAGTTGAGCATGTGTCCTTGTTATATGTTGGAGGACCTTTTTGGGTAAATAATCAGGTAATCAGGAGTGGTATAGCTGGGTTCTCAGATAATACTATGTCTAATTTTCTGAGGAGCCGCCAGAATGATTTCTAGTTGTACCAGTTTGCAATCTCACCAACAGTAGAGGAGCGTTCCTCTTTTTCCACATCCTTGCCAGCCTCTGCTATTTCCTGAGATTTTGACCTTAGACATTCTGACTAATGTGAGAAGGAATCTCAGGGTTGTTTTGACTTGCATTTCCCTGATGACTGAAAATGCTGAAAGTTTCTTTAGGTGTTCTCAGCCATTCAATATTCCTCAGTTGAGAATTCTATGTCTAGCTCTGTACCCCATTTTTAATAAGGTTATTTGGATCTCTGGAGTATACCTTCTTGAATTATTTTTTATATATATTATATATTAGTCCTCTATCAGATATAGAATTGGTAAGATCTTTTTCCAATCAGTTGGTTGCTATTTTGTCCTATTGACAGTGTCTTTTTCCTTACAGCAGCTTTGCAATTTTATGAGGTCCCATTTTTCAATTCTTTTTTTTTTAATGGTTTCTTTGACATAGGGTTTCTCTGTGTAGTCCTGGCTGTCCTGGAACTCACTCTGTAGACCAGGCTGGCCTCGAANTCAGAAATCCACCTGCCTCTGCCTCCCAAGTACTGGGATTAAAGGTGTGTGTCACTACACCCAGCTTCATTTGTCAATTCTTGATCTTAGAGAACAAGCCATTGGTGTTCTGTTCAGGATAATTTCCCCTGTGTCCATGTGTTTGAGGCTCTTCCCTACTTTCTCCTCTTTTCTGTTAGTTTCAGTGTGTCTGGTTTAATGTGGAGGTCCTTAATCCAATTGGACTTTAGCTTTATACAAGGAGATAATGATGGATAGACTTGTATTCTTCTAAATGTTGACTTTCAGTTGAATCAACACTATTTGTTGAAAATGTCTTTTTTTTTTTTTCCTGGGTGGTTTTAGCTTCTTTGTCAAAGATCAAGTGACCATAGGTGTATGGGTTCTTTTCTGGGTCTTCAATCCTGCACCATTTTCTACCTGCCTGTTTCTGTAACAATATCATGCATTTTTATTATTATTTTAACATATTACTAGTGTTTTGTAATACATTTTCAGGACAAGGATGGAACTCTTTTGGGTATATGCCCAGGAATGGTATAGATGGAACCTCATGTAATACTATGTCCAATTTTCTTAAGTTCTTTTATTGTTGATATTCTGGGTCTTTTGTTAGTCTATATGAACGTGCAAATTGTTCTTTCTAACTCTATGAAGAGTTGAGTAGGAATTTTGAAAGAGATTGCATTGAATCTGTAGATTGCTTTCGGCAAGATGGACATTTTTCCTATATTAATGCAGCCAATCCATGGCCCTGGGAGATCTTTCCATTTTCTGAGATCTTCAGTTTGTTTCTTCAGAGACTTAAAGTTCTAGTCATAGAGATCTTTCACTTGCTTAGTTAATGTCACAACAAGGCATTTTATATTATTTGTGACTATTATGAAAGGTGTCATTTCCTTAATTTCTTTCTCAGCCTGTTAATTCTTTGAGTAGAGGAAGTTTACTAATTTGCTTCACTTAGTTTTATTAATCAGCCACTTTGATCAAGTTATTTATCAAGTTTCATGGTTCTCAGGTGGAATTTATGGAGTCACTTAAGTATACTATCATATTGTCTGAAAATAGTGATATTTTGACATCTTCCTTTCCAATATGTATTCCTTTGACTTCCTTTTGTTTTTTCTAATTTCTCTAGCTAGGATTTCTAGTACCATAATAAGTAGGGAGTGAGTAAGCAACCTTATCTAATCCCTGATTTTAGTGAAATTGCTTCAAGTTTCTCTCCAGTTATTTTGATGTTGGCTACTGGTATGCTACATATTGCTTTTCCTACGTTTAGGTATGGGCCTTGAATTCCTGATCATTCCAAGACTTTTATCAGACTGGTGTCTGTCTAGAAAAGTGTCCATTTCATCCAGATTTTCCAGTTTGGGGGCTTTTGTAGTAGGATCTGATGGTGTTTTTGACTTTCTCAGTTGTTTCTTCTTCTTCTTCTTCTTCTTCTTCTTCTTCTTCTTCTTCTTCTTCTTCTTCTTCGTCGTCGTCGTCGTCGTCGTCGTCGTCGTCGTCGTCGTCATTGTTTTTTATTTTTTTGAAGACAGGGTTTCTCTGTGTAGTCCTGGCTGTCCTGGAACTCACTCTGTAGACCAGGCTGGCCTCGAACTCAGAAATCCACCTGTCTCTGCTTCCCAAGTGCTGGGATTAAAGGCATGCGCCATCACTGCCCAGTTGATTTCCTCAGTTTCTGTTGCTATGTCTACCTTCTCACTTTTGATTTTGTTAATTTGGATACTGTCTCTGTGACCTTTGGTTATTCTGGCTAAGGTATTTTTCTATCTTGATGATTTTCTCAAAGAAGTCAAAGAACATTCAAAATGCTAAAAGATTCTAACCCAAACATTCAGGAAATCCTGGACAAAATGAGAAGACCAAACCTAAGGATAATAGGTATAGATTACAGCAAGATTCCCAAATTAAAGGACCATTAAAATCTTCAACAAAACTATAGAAGAAAATTACTCTAACCTCTAGAAAGAGATGACCATGGACATACAAAAAGCCTACAGAACTCCAAATACATTAGACCAGAAAAGAAATTCCTCCAGTCACATAATAATCAAAATACCAAATGCATAAAACGAGCAAAGAATATTAAAAGTAGTGAGGGAAAAAGGTCAAGTTACATATAAAGGCAGACCTATCAGAATTACACCAGAATTCTCACCAGAGACTCTAAAAGCCAGAAGATCCTGGGCAGATGTCATGCAGACCCTAAGAGAACACAAATGCCAGGCCAGACTACTATACCCAGTAAAACTGTTAATTAACATAGGTGGAAAAACCAAGATATTTTTTGACAAAACTGAGTTTACAAAATATCGTTCCACAAATGTGGATCTAAAAGGATAATAAATGGAAAATTCCAACACAAGGAGGAATATTACTCCCTACAAAAAGCAAGAAAATAATCTTCTTTTAACCAACCAAAAAGAAGATATTCAAATAATCATAATTCCACCTCTAACAACAAAAAAAATTGTAAGCAACAATCAGTTTTCCTTCATATCTCTTAATATCAATGGACTCAATTCCCCAATGACAAGACATAGACAAACACTGGTTACTTAAACAGGACCCAACATTTTGCTGAATATAAGAAACACACCTCAGTGACAAAGACAGATGCTGCCTCAGAGTAAAAGGCTGGAAAAAAAACCCAAGCATATTGTCCCAAGAAACAAATTGGATTAGCCATTCTAATATTGAATAAAATCGATTTTCACCAGACAGTGGTGGCACATGCCTTTAATTCCAGCACTTGGGAGGCAGAGGCAGGCAGATTTCTGAGTTCGAGGCCAGCCTGACCTACAAAGTGAGTCTCAGGACAGCCAGGACTATACAGAGAAAGCCTGTCTTGAACCCCTTTCCCCCACAAAAAAATTGATTTTCAACCAAAAGTTATCAAAAAAATGAGGAAGGACACTTCATACTCATCAAAAGAAAAATTTACGAAGATAAACTTTCAGTTTGGATCATCTATGTTCTTAGTGCAAGGGTACCCAAATTCATAAAAGAAACTTTACTAAAGCTCAAAGCACACATTGTTCCTCACACAATAACAGTGGGAGACTTCAACATCCCACTCTCATAAATCAATATAGCATAGAAACAGAGACACAGTGCAACTCACAGAAGTTATGAACCAAATGGATTTAACAGATATCTATAGAACATTTTATCTTAAAACAAAAGAATATACCTTCTTCTCAGCACCTCATGGTACCTTCTCCAAAATCAACCACATAAATGGTCACAAAACAGTCCTCATTAGATACAAGAAAATTATAACCCTATGCATCCTTCCAGATCACCCAGGGCTAGTGCTGGTCTTCAATAATAAGAAAAGCAATAGAAACCCCATGTACACATGGAAGCTGAACAACACTCTACTCAATGATAACTTGGTCAAGGAATAAAGAAAGAAAGAAATTAATTACTTTTTAGCATTCAGTGAAAATGATGGTATAATATACCAAAATTTATGGGACACAATGAAAACAGTGCTAAGAGGAAAACTCATAGCCCTGAGTGCCTCCAAAAAGAAACTGGAGAGATCATACACTAGCAGGTTGATAACACATCTGTAGAACAAAAAGAAGCAAACGCACCCAAGAGGAGTAGACAGCAGGAAATTATCAAGCTCAAGGCTGAAATTAACCAAGTGGAGAGAAAAAGAATTACACAAAGAAGTAGTTTTTTTCTAGTTAGTTTGCATTGTGTTTTGTTATATTATATACTGACATATATTTATGTACTTTTAAAATAATGTTTATATAGCAAATTCATAGTTTTTTTATGGACATTCTATTACAAAGACACTAAAAGATAGTTTCAGAGATCATTCAGTGGTTAAGAGGAATGCCTTCTCTTCCAGAAAGTCCAAGTTTGATTCCTATACTTGCAGAGAAAGCAACAACCCTCTGTAACTTTAATTCATGGACATCACTTATACCTTTTCTAATCTATGCGGGCACTGCACATGCACACACACACACACACACACACACACACACTTTTAAGTGTATTGTAGATGTAATTCTAATATTCTTGAGTTTTATTAAACATGCAATATATTTCTGTATATTACATTTTTACTAAGAGATTATAAAATTTCACGAATGAGATAAGCATAGTGGTTGATAGAAATTTGGGGGCATAATTTTTTGGTTTTGTGATTTACTCTGTGGCTCTGGCTGGTCTCAACTCATTCAGAGATCCACATGCCCCTGCTTCCTAACTGCTGTAATTAAAGACATTTGCAAGAAGGCCTGGCAATCAGTCAGCAGGTTTATTTTGAAAATTAGTCTGCATAATAAGAATGTCTGAAGCAGAAGTGCATGAGCTGTTGATGCCAAAAGTTCTGTAACCCACAGTGCCCTTAGTGTTCAGTTCTTATCACACTACACCCTCTGTTAAGTTCTGGGTATATGACATCTTCACACTACTGTTCTTGTTGTTTCAACCCTTTTATTTCCTATTTAACTATAAAGTGATCTTTAATAGAAATTTCTGTTAGCGACTGATTCTTATTTTAAATGTTCAGTTACATTGTATGCTTTAGATAATATTTTTGATTTCATATTTAGAAACATCTTTAAAATATAATTATTTGCCTAATTGTAATTTTCTTAATTTGAATAGAATTGGTTTTTGAATATTTTCCCTTTCATCTAAATAGCATATTAAATGGTTGAGAAATATTCCCCCCAGTAGCTGATAAGGGTATTTTACATTAATGTAATAATTTGTTTTGGTACTGAAGTGGTAAGTGAACATTGACATGAAATTATTGTGTATGTCAGTGATTAACCTATCCCTACTCTCTACTTATATAAATGCAATATCATTTCTTACCCAGATCTGTAACTGCTTCTAAGTCATACAAATATTTTAAAACACTGGCTGATTTTTGAGTCATTCATTTTATAAATCTGATTGCCCATTGCAAGAAGCCACATAACTCCAAATGCATATTTTATAAATCATTTTATTATTTATGCTTTGCTATGTTTATTTAATTTTCTTATTTAGAATCTTTTTAATAATATTAAAATATTCTAGATATATAATCTGCAATATATAATATGAAAATTTTTGTTGAGATTAAAGCATATCTTCATGCTAGATAGAATCTATATGAATATAGTTTTTAATTTAGTATTATATAATAGCTACATTTAGTGAACTTTCAGTTCAAGAATTAAATTTTTTTATAAAATAACTTTAAATATAAGTTCCATTAAGAATTTGTGTGCTACAATTTTATTGATATAGAGATTAAAACCAAATATATATCTTTTCATTTTTCTTTGTATATAAAAAACAAATAAACACAGTTATTAATCCTCATTGTTTACTTTTGCAGATTTTTCTGTTGTTTAGATACACATGTGATCTGAAAACTTTTTTTTTAGCCTTCCCTTAAGTCCATTAAAATCTAATATTTTGATAAGTGAAAACCAGCATACTTAATAGTAAATGCTTACAATAGATATTCTTGCTTGATGATTTCATTAAATGTAGTTATTTTCATTTTTCAAAAGGTTGAACTACAAATAATTTCTTCCCATAAATATTACATTTTAAAAGTCAGCACAAAAATTAATTCTTAATATTAAAATGTGATTATAATGAAAGTACTTCATCTTTCTTATTTGTCTTCAAAATACTTTTAATAAAATATCACCTGTGTGATCTAGACTTCAATAAAAGCAGTGACTTTCTTTTAATATAAGAGTAACATTTATTTATCTTAGGGATGAAAAATTCTTTCAAATTTAGCAAAGCAAAAGCAAGCAGTAAAAGTCTGACTAAAATCACAGAAAGGGAGGCGGGGTAACAATCCATTTATGTGATCAACCTTCAGGAAAACTCTGGTCAGTGACTACTTTACTAGAATCTAGAGTAAAGATAATAGTGCCGTCTGCACATCATCCCAACCCCACCCCAGATTTCACAGTGTGATGACAGGTAAACCCACAGAAGCTGTACAAGCTGTTTCAAGGTCTTTAAGTCCAACATTAACATAGCTGGTTGAAGGGCTGTAGTTAGAATTGATGTTTTGAGAAGACAGCAAGATGATTTTGAAAGGTGTTTTTTGTTTGTTTGTTTGTTTGTTTGTTTTTTATGCAAGTGAGAGAAGTAGGAGCTAGGAATGTAGTCCTTGAAACTTGCACTTAAAAGGAAAACACTTTAAGGTTGAAATCATTGTCCAGCAGAGCTCTTAGACTACGGGTTCCCTTTTCTCTGATATTTTCTTAACAATAACTTCATCATCAGGAATATGTGTATTTATTTTGCTTTTTTAAGACTATGCTAGCTGCTTACCCCCATATCAGCAATAATTTGCATGGTGGCATCCTGGAATAGAACTGACCCGAGAAATGCCATTAAAGCACATCTGCTATTCCTTATAGGCAATAGAATGCAGCAAGTTTGAAGAAGTTTGGGTAACTACATTGATTTTGGATTCATGATAAATACTCCTTATTGAGACTTAAAGCTGAACCAACTTGGTTCCTAATATATCTGAAAAAAAGAATTAATACTTTCTTGTTTTAAAATTGAAGGAAGTTTTACAAGAAAGAAACTTAAAAGTCATCAATTATTTATGTAGAATCATATGATATAAATAATAGTTTATAGTCTCTTTGCATATTCCATTTAGAAAAGCCCCAGGCTATGTGTCTTAATACAGGGTCTTCAACAAAGTCCAACCATTCTGGCATAAGCTCTGTAAACCTCTCTGCTTGGCCTTGTTATATTTCGGCAGATGGTTCTGTTGATGTGCAGGGAGTTACAAACTTCAACTTTGCTTCCCTTTTCCTTCTCTTTGACTAAAGTTCAGAAATAATTGGATTGGAGGCACAATTCAATCATATCAGATAACTGTATTCAATAGCTTTATTTGTTATTCTTTGGTAACAATAAATTTTTGCCGATCTTGATGCTGAAAATTTTTCCTTCATTATATTTTACATTGGACTCATAGATGAGACTACATTATAATAATGTGTGATTCTTAATAGTCTGTTTAAAATTAAAGAATGCATTTTATAATGTGTATTGTCAGAATTCTTGGCATGAAAAAAGAATTGGAGACGTAATTGATTTATTGTTTTTTTATTGGATATTTTCTTTATTTACATTTCAAATATTTTTCCCTTTCCAGGTCCCCCCTTCAAAAACCCCATATCCAACCTTCCTCCCCCTGTTTCTGTGAAGGTGCTCCCCACCCACTGCAGTCTTCTCTCCCTGGCATTCTCCTACACTGGGGCATCAAACACCCTTAGGCCCAAAGGCCTCTTCTCCCACTGATGTCCAACAAGACCATCCTCTGGGTTCTTGTTGTTGTTGCTTTGTTTTGTTTTAAGACAGTAAAATTACCATTGAAAGATCTTTTGTGTTTATTTTTTATTCAGAACTGAACTATACAGATTAGTTTTGTGACTTGAAAAATGTTTCATATTGTACCATCAAGAAAGGAGACTTAAGACACAGTATTTATCTTTGATATATTCCTTGTTGTATAAAAGGAGAACTATTACCCCTCCCAGGGATGGTACACCTTTAAAATAGAAAGTACAAATTAAACCTCCCCAAGGTTAAGATTATTTCCCAGCATTTTCATTTCTAAAATATGAGTCACAGCATACTAACAGTATTATTGAATGCAAGCTTTGTTACTGGTTTCCACATGCCTACCATTGAATAATATCTGTAATCCATTCATATTCATGTACACATTCTTTGCTTACATGGCACTCCAGGAATCTGTATTTTACAGCCCACATCTAGACAGTTTTACCTATGCTAGTCCCAGGGTCTTTGCCTTTTTCTCATTATCATTTACACTTCATCTCTAGGCTTATTTCAAGCCAGAAGGTCTGAGCAATGGGATCTCCCAGGCCTGTAGTTACTGATCCTTCTTCTGACAATCAATATCAAATGTGCGCCTGAAATCTGATAGCATCAACCACATTTTCTTATTTTCACAGCAGGAAATAAAGTTATTTCAAATTTCAGGGCATCAAATACACACATGTTTACCATAATGTAATTTAACCCGACAAAACACCGAACTGTTACTTTCTGAAAATATTATAGCTTGTAATGGTTGATTCAACACTTTTTGGGAAAATATGCTGTTAAAAGACAAGTAGGGTATGCCCTTCATTTTAAGAATACTCTTTCACGAGAGGCCCCTTGGTCTTGCAAACTTTCTATGTCCCAGTACAGGGGAACACCAGGGCCATGAAGGGGGAGTGGGTAGGTAGGTGAGGGGGGGTGGAGGGTATAGGGGACTTTGGGGAAAACATTTAAAATGTAAATGTAGTAAATACCTAATAAAAATTGGGGGAAAAATTAAAGAAAGTATCTAATGATAAAAAAAAAAAAAGAATACTCTTTCACACTATTATTGAAATGGGAGGGAGTCAACTGAAAACTGTGAAAGAAAGAAAATGTTTTCCAATGGTTTAGTTTTAATTCTTTTATTTCTACTTTTGTACATGTGTTGCTGGTTCCTCTGGAGTCAGTGCTAACTCAGAGACTTTCATTCATCTGTTATATATTGCATCTGGACTAACGAGTTACTTGTATGGATTTGCAACAACATTTCCATTTATTCTCATTTTAATAAAATAAAAATGTATCTGGAATGGAGTTTTTACTTGATTGTTACGTCACAATGCAAAATCATAGGATCATAATATATAATTCATACCCTAATTTTATAAACACATATTAAAATTGATAAAATATGAAGAGAATTCTTTTTTATTACAACTTTTATTTTTTAATTATTATCCCAAATGTTGCCCCCTCCAAGAAATCTTCTCCCCATTCCCCCTTCCCATTGCCTCTTGAGACGGTGCTCCCCACAGCCATGTCATCCCCTTTCCCTGAGGCATCAAATCTATATGCTTAAGTACATTCTTTCCCACTGAGGCCAGTCAAGGAAGTCCTCTGCTACATATGAACCAGGGTATATGGAACAGCCAGGGTGGGGGAACCTCTAGAAAAGAATTCTAACACTTTTAAATGATAACTAAAATTGCTATGACATATATTTTTAACTAAATGAGCAGCTGTTTTTTGAGATTATAATATATTAACATAACTTCTTCCTTTTCTCTCTGCCCCCCACACAAACCCATATACCTTCCCCTTTTCTTTTTCAGATTCATGACCTATGCTTTCCTTAAATATTTTTGGATGTGTGTTTGTGCGTGTATACATGTGTATGCATGTGTGCACATATTCCAAAATATAACCTATTGAGTCTGTAAGATGTAATGTGTATCTAGTTTTCAGGGCTGACCATTTGATATTGACAATGGCTATTCAATATTAATATGAATATTGATACGCTCCTCCCATTGGATAACTATTTCTAGCAAACTCAGCACTCCTTAATTGTATGCCTTTCTTAGTTGTATGTGGCACTGACGATAGTTTTTTTTTTTTCTCCCCATCCACTTTGACCTAGTTCCTCTTTGATGTTCTCATCTTTGGGCAGATGTTGATTAGATTTTTATGAGCATAGCCAAAAATCCTGATCCACAGAATTCTACAACCATTCCTATAGACATTAAGTCTTTTGTTCATTGAAATTCTTGAAAGAATCCATGAACAGCAGCATACTGCTCACCATTAGACTGATTTTTCCCTAGAGCCTGTATTCTGGCATTTGTCTTATCACAGGAAGGCTTTACAGAAGTGAGTATGCTGTGTTTGTGAATCCTTGTGTACAACTTTACCACAAGTCCTGCACTGGGCAACAGGTTAGACTCAAGTGAATGAGACAAGAGTCAAAGAGAGAAGAAATGCTTTTAAATGCAAATATCCCATACAATCAGTATTTTTCATACTTGAACAAAATGAGTTGTAATTTCAAGATCTATGCAGGTTGTTCTGTGACAGTTTCCTGTGATAAATTAATAATTTTAAATATGACATCCAGAAACATTTTCTCTCATTTCCTTTCTAAAAGAGCTACTTAAAATTTTATGCAAGAGAATCTTTCAGAATTTAGATACTGTGAACAATTTGCTACAAAATAATATTTGGCATTGTAAGATTAGATTATCTATTACTTATGTACTTTATTTACCTATTATATCATTTGAAATCCATGTTTCACACTCACACTCTTGTGAAAAGTCATTTCAGTT
The DNA here is from genome assembly GCF_900095145.1 of Mus pahari. Classification (NCBI taxonomy): domain Eukaryota; kingdom Metazoa; phylum Chordata; class Mammalia; order Rodentia; family Muridae; genus Mus; species Mus pahari. The sequence continues at coordinate 84,167,220 of NC_034597.1, read as the reverse complement.
TGTTAATCGAATTATGCCCACATTTACTTGTACCTTGTAAGTATTACATGCATTTTGGCATTTACTGTATGTGTCATACATGCATAGAGGAAATAAGTCAACATGTACTGTTAGGTTCTTCATTAGGTAATAGAGTTCCATGTTGGTTAAGCATTGATTGCCTTTAAATAGAGTGAATAAAAATGGTATTCAGTGACAAGGAAGGTTGTTCAGTAGCAGGGGAGGTCTGGGGAGTGGGGGGGGGGACTTGAAATGGTATACTCCGCACCACATTAAACCAGGATTCTGCCTTAGAAACCAAACCAAAGTTCATCGTTTGAACAGCTCTCACCAGTGTAAGTCTATTCAGACAATGTTTATGTTGTGTTTCAATTTTGAATACATTGGTTGGAATCAGCCCGTAGACAAGCCAGATTTTCACTCAGTAGGAATTGGACTCCATCCAGGTAGCTGGCACAAGGCCCCAAATAAACGCACGCTGAAGAGCGCCACTCTGCCACAGCAGTGTCAAATTAAACTTGACACTCTTAACAAAAAGATTCATTATTTGCATACTTTCGGGAAATCGGATTTGTTCCCACAGTTCTCTCCCTTTGGTGCTCTGAGCAGCTGGTGTAAAATCAAATCTGTTTGTGCCACCTACATCTATTACTCATAATTAATTCTTATGAAAATACAAATATTTACAAATCACCATAATCTACTAGTGAAATTAGTTAAATCATTGGGAACACAATTTGAGATCACATTATTATTCAATTTTCAGCCATGTGAAAAAAAAAAATCCAAATGCTCGTGTTATGGTGTATATTGTTTTCAACAGTATTCTCATCTTTATACAGTAATAGCATCAGCCAATCCTGATGATTTTTTTTTCTAATTTACCTCTGGATGTGTTGCTTGCATTTTCACCTCTTAATAATATTTCAGAAGTACATTTTGCTGTCATCCTGGAGATTTTTGACCTAGGTTGTTAAAGTATTCTTGTTAGGTGTGTCATATTCAATGTCACATTTATATTCAATGTTCTAGACTGATAATGCCTATACATGCATATACCCTCAGCAAACGTTCACGTGTATAGGAGATGACTCGGTTTCATTGCTTAAATCAGGATGACAAAGCCTTCTTACAGTCAAGACTTTGTTTTTCTTCCAATGGCTTCATTTTGGTAAGTAAGCTGAAGTGCTTCTTCAGCTCTTTTTCTGTAATTTAAATGATCATATTACTGAAATACACTGTTATACAGAAGAATATTTTTTTTCATAATTTTATGTTGTTTTCTGAGTACATAATTAGTATGATGTCTCTGCAGCGTGTAGGTATGCAGTTTTTCATTTTTTTTTTTTGCTTATTGAAAACAGATATTTTTCTAACATATCTTGATTACAGTTTCCCTCCCCTTTTCTCCACTTCATATTTCCTCACCTCTTCTTCCTTCCAGTTCCACCCTTCTTTCTTTCATTAGAAAACACACAAGCTTCTAAGCTGGGTTTGTGTTTGTCTGCAAGGTAACTTCCTATACCAAAGACAATAGAACGTATGGATGAAAGATACTCTATGTAAGTGACAATTTGACTTCTGTATGGTCAGTAAATTGTGTAGGTACTGTTTTTATCAACAGAGCCTAGTCTTCAGTTTTTGTAGTGCAAGGTGTATTCTTGGCACCAGCATGGGTTGCTTTGGAGTTCCAGTTGGAGTCCTTTCTGCAACAACTCAATTAGATATAACAGTCCTTATACTGGCAGCTTGATCTGATGGCAAGAGATGGACAGTAGGGGCTTTGCCTCTACAGTCTTGAGCAATTTCATTTAATTTATCTCACCTACTCCCACACAAATCTTAGTTTAAGATGCTAAAAAGTGTATTTTTGGCATCGTTATTAAAAATCTGATTTTCATAGATATGTAGACTTGTCCCTTGAATTTGATTAAATGGAGAGATGTCTGGATGATATGTCTGTTGGAGAGATCAAGGTATTGAAATCGCCCCCTATCAGTGCTTGAAGATAATTTAAGCTCTAGTAGGGTTTCTTCTAGGAACTTGGCAAACTTCATGTTTAGTACACAATATTAACAATTACAATACCCCCTATTGATGGATTTTTATTTTGATGAGTATTTAGTGTTCTTCCCTGCTTCCTCAGATTAGATTTGGTTTGAAGACTATTTTTTTTTTCAGATATTAAAATAGCTGCAACAGGTTGTTTTTCCTTTGTCTCCTTGATTGGAATAATTTTCCATCCTTTTACCTGGAGATAATGTTTATCCTATGTGTTAAAATGTGATTTTTGGATGCAGCAGACAGATCTTTTTACAACCATTCTGTTAGTCTCAATCTTTTCACTGAGAAATTGAGATGATTGAAGTTGAGATATTTTAATGAGCAGTTTGTTTATTGATTAATGTTTGGGATCATGTGTGTGTGTGTGTGTGTGTGTGTGTGTGTGTGTGTGTGCCTGACTTATTGTTAGTTTCTTCTCTTGATCCGCAGCTCTGAGATTATTTATTTCCTATATTTTCTCAGGTGTGGTTAATTTTGTTTTAGGTTGGAGTTTTGCTTCCAGCAACGTCTGTAAGGATAGATTTATAAATAGGTATTGGTTAAATTTGAGGTTGTCATTGTATATCTTATTTCCCCATTTATTGTGATTGAAAGTACAAAACTGAACCAGAAAACAAAGTCCCTCTGGCACATAATAATCACAACAGTAAATGTATAGAACAAAGAAAAGGTGTTCAAAGCTGGAAGGGGGAAAAGAGTATTACATATAAGCAGAAGTACTGGAGTAGCAGCTGAAGACATTATTGATAGAAACACTAAAGTTAAAACAGATCTGAATAGATGTGTTATGGAATTTTAAAAAATACACATACCTGGCCAGGCTACTATAGACAGCAAAACTTTCAATCATTTACAATATATGCATAGGAAATCAGAAAAATAAAGATCATTTTATGCATATTATAGAAAATAAATACTGTAGTTGAATAAAACATTTTATATTAATAAATTATGTGCCAATATAACTAAAAGTAAAGCATAGGACATCCACTGATTCTACTTCATAAACTGAACCTGATACACTGATCTTGAAGAATGAAGACATTAAAACAGTAAATTATATATTTTAAAATGAGCTCATCACACTAAATATTAGTAGAAAATATTGAAATTGACTGTTTCTGGGTTTGGGGGAGTTTTTGTTTGTTTGTTTTTTGTTTTTTGTTTTTGGGGTTTTGTTTTTGTTTGTTTGTTTGTTTGTTTGTTTTCGAGACAGTGTTTCTCTGTATAGCCCTGACTGTCCTGGAACTCACTTTGTAGACCAGGCTGGCCTCGAACTCAGAAATATGACTGTCTCTGCCTCCCAAGGCTGTTTCTGTTTAAGAACACGATATAAATAGATAAAAGTTGTAAGTTAACTTTATGTCTTTCATAAATATTGTGACTATAGCTGATACACAAAGATTGCTATATTTAAACTCATTCCAGTTATTTAATATAGATACACAACAATTTCATTCACACTTCCCAGAGATTTAAATTAAAATGAAGTGACAATTTTCCTTGCAAACTGTAGAAATGGAATCTGTACACATAGATGTGTTTAATTTTAAAATCTTTACCTGGATAGTATACATTTTGATGGAACTTAAATGCTGCCTTTGAAAATTCACTGAGAATGGGTGGACAGAAAAACTTGTGGTAATAATCACTCCAGTGAGAGCATAAAGACATACACTTACAAAGTTACCAAGAGTACATAAATGATAAGGGGATGCATTTTGTACCTCTTCAAGAGTTGCTTATGAAGTTATCAAGATGGAAAAATAATATTGGAAATTAGGAGGCAAAGTTCAGAGTATTGTGTTTATATTCATGTCTTCAAAATACCATATATAGTACTATTACTCCAGCTTGTAGAACCAAATGGTAAAGTTTAAAATAATCCACTATCTGCATTCAAGTTTTTTTCTGCAATAGCCCTGATCAAATACAAGTTAAAAGTGGTTAACTCACCATACTTCAAATTATTTATGGTGACATTAATTTCCTGAAGTTTTCCAGAATTTTGATATTATTTGGGGATTTCTATTTTTGTGCAGTAGGAAGTGTTAATATGTCCATTTATGTTTTAACATAATGACTTTGGGGTCTCTTGTAGCTAATATTAACTTATAGACAGTACACAGTATTCCCTGAAAGGTCTGGGTTTTTTGTTTTTGGTTTTTTGTTTGTTTGTTTGTTTGTTTTTTCAGTGCATTTACTTTTTACAGTTAGTCTTTGGGGGATTAACATAAAAAGTTGTAAGTATAATTTGGTCATTTGTCAGGATTTTTCCTTAAGAATATCTGTACTCCTTTCTCTTCAAAACAACTATTGGCCTATAAATTGGCATATTTTGAAATCTGCTAAAGGATCTTATCTTTGGATATTTGAAATCAAGATGAACTCCTGTTTAGTTGGAAAAAAAGTTTTCCACTTACACATATCAAGTAAGGGGTTTAGTAGCTCACAATCTCACAATCTATTTCTTGTCTGTGAATACTCTGATAAATTATCCAGTGGCATAGGTCTCCATGACTCACATGCTTCTCATTGTTGCGTTGTCCCCACTGTCGATTAAGATAATTACATCAATTGGCTTTGGTAGATGTGGTGCTACCTGATCCCTGATAACCTGGGATTGATTTATTGATGAAATAAACACACCAGAACTTAATAATCAATTATTTTGACCCCAGGAAGGTCCTCTAGCATATATATGTACCATTTTACAGGATTCCATTATTTCAAGATCAATGCTCTCAATTAATTGTAGATTAATTAGCCTTGGATTTGTTTAGCTTTCTTCATTTTCATCTTTATGGTCATAGGAGAGATTAGTCTTCATGGTATACTTAGAAGCTTTCAGGTTACATATATACACCTGAACTTGGAATTTAAATCTTTTATCCTTCCTTTTTATTCATTCAATGGTAAAAAAAAATAAAAAATAAAAATTGAATCACAATATATCTTGGTTTTCTCAAAATATTCAAAAGTGTTATTTGATTTTATGCTAAATAAACACCAGGTATCAAAGATTTGTTCACCAGTCCATGGCCTAGTTAGGATATGCTAGAAACATTAGGAGGTAATTTATCAGGGTATACACACACACACACACACACACACACACACACACACACACAGAGTGACCCTAGTTACTTAGAGAATTTAAATGAAAGAAACTAGATTATATGTTGATTTAGTTAGATTGTCTATTGCTGTGATAATGTAACACCATAAGCAACTTGGAAAAGGGAGGTTTTCTTGCACTTCCAAGCCACAATAGAGTATCTCTTTCAAGGTTAGAACAGGAATTCAGGTAAGAACTTGGAGGAAGGAACTGAGGCAAGGCCCATGAAGGAGGGCTCATTTCTTATTTTGCCAAGACTAAAGGGTATGGAAATAGCTCTGCTTTCTATGAGCTAGTCCTTCATACATCAATCACCAATCAAGCAATGCAGCACATTCTTGCAGACAGACCAGTCTAGTTGATAATTTTCTCAATTAAATATTTCTGTTCCAGGATGACTTTAACTCATATAACACTGACACTAAAATATGAAGTCTATATGTGATAGATAATGCTGAATACTTCTTTAGCAGAATTCATAATCATGAAGTATGTAATATAGCATTGCTGGAGGTAGTATTCCATTGAATGTGGGCTTTGGCATTTATACCCTGAGTTTACTTCTTGTTTCTTTTGTCTTCTTTATATAAGTATTTGAAAAAGGGATTTCTTATGTCTTTGTTTCTGCCAATTGCTGACATGACTTTCCAAATATTTCTTTTTTACCTGTGGAAAGTTAAACAGATAAGTTCTTCTATAAGTTGTTTGGTCATGGTCTTTTATCACAATAACAGAAAAGTAAATACACATTATGTCTGGTGTATTTATAAGGATAATATTACTTTAAAAATTAATTTCAGAAGTGGCTTAATTCAGAAAAATAATATAAATATTTGAAATGTGTGTTAGAATAACCAGTTATATTGAAACATAATGAAATGATGTACTACAAAAATTTTACTGCAAATGTCAAATTGTAGTATTAATGACTTGAAAATTATTAGAAAAAGAATAAGCAAAATAGTTTATATATATATCACACAGAAGAAAACTTGAATCCTATCTAAAATATGTTAAATAATAAGAAAAGTAGATCTTAAATTCTCATTTTAAATTGTAGATGTCATAAGTTCATAACCTAAAGTGGTAATTTAATTACTATGGATAATGCAATGTTTTGACTAGTTTAATTGCTTAATAAAATTAAGGATAAAGCTACATTTTAATGGTATATTTAAAATTTATATATCCCATCTAATCAACCAGCTAAAATATTTTTTTGAATTGCTTGAATTGAATTGTTTTCAAATAATGAGAAAATAATGGTCACTTTGGAAATAATATTGAACATTTTACATCATCTTTCTTTTATGATGGTTGCACATATTCTGAGCATGGAAAGAAAATGTTTATCAACATTTAGAAAGAAAAGGAAAGGTTCAACAAACATAAACTAATTTCTGGGTAAAGAAGCTAATGCTTGTACATGTAATCACTCAGTAGCACATTCAAACAATACTTTAGAATAGGTTATGAACATATTATGAAATTGTGGGCAGTAAAATATATGTTATAAATACTTAAGAGATTAATGTGGGAGAGAAAAGAAAGTTTTTAAATTCTTTCTTTCTTCTTTTACTTCTTCATCTTTTTTAAATAAATTGATGTCTAAACTATTTATTATCATTTCTTGTTTTACTTTTTTTAATTCTTTTTTATTAGATATTTTCTTTATTTACATTTCAAATGCTATCCTCTTTCCTAGTTTCCTCCCCAAAACTCATGGCATTGTCTTTGTTACTTTGTATTACTATGACAAAGCAGAATTACCACAGAAATTTATAAAACAAAGCATTTATTTGGGGTCCAGATTACTGTATCGAGGGTAAGTTTATGATTGCCATGATATAAAAGATGCAAGCAGGTAGGCAAGCATAGGGCTAAATCAGTAGTTGAGGACTTAACATGCTAACACTGAAACACAGAGGAGATAGGGGCAAAGGCAAGAAAGGAGTAAGGAGAAGGAGAGACAGACAGACAGACAGAGAGACAGACAGTGTTTATGAACAGCATAGAAACTGGGAACAGAATAGGCTTTTAAACCCTCAAATCTCATCCAATCAAAGCATATCAAAGTCAAATATGGTATACATCTTGCCTGTATGTGGATATTAGCTGTTATGCCTTCCATAAGCAAGTTACAATGCTTAGAATTACAAAGGTTAAGTACAAACCAGGGGACTAAAGGCAAAGAATATATTTCCTTGAGAAGGGTTAATTAAGTAGAGAATTATGAATGGACAAAGATGACAAGAATGGAACTGTAGAATCAGGAAGGGTGGTGAAGGGAAGAGGAGACAAGGGAGTGAGTACAAGGCAGAACAGCAAAGGGGATGTATGAAAGCCTAAAGTACTGAAAGTTTCCTAAAGTATATCCATAATGAAGACATTTTTAATGATATCACAAAAAATGGGAGTTCAAACAAGGCATCTCTCATTACCAAGTGAAGATTCCAGTACCTAGTAATAGGTTACACAATAGAGTTGTAAGCAAAAGGAGTCAATCAATCCAGATAATTGCCAAGACTATTAGTTGCATTCCATAAGCAGGTAATAAGGTCTTATTGTTGACAAACCATCTTCAAAACTCATTGAACGTAAAGAAAATGACTCAGTGCCTACCTAAAGCCTTTATTGCAACAGATTAGTGTTCATAGTACTGGAAGTTACACTTTGTGCCACCACATGAGAAAGGTAAACACCAACCCAGTTACAAATCCTTCAATCTAAAATGATTACCTGCCTATAGGATTTGCTGGAACAACAAAAACACAAAACAATCAATTTCTGATTACATTCAGGACTTAGTTCATGAGATGGAACCCAAGAACCTGAGGGTAAAGAGGTCATGGACCTTGCTTAAACCAAATAACTACTGTTCTGCCAAAGGAACATAATCATAACATGACTCCTAACAACATTCTGCTCTACTCATACAAACATCAGTGCCTTGCTCAGCCATCACCTGAGAAATTTCCTCTTGTAGAATAGAAGAATTTCAAAGTTCACGCATGGCAATGTCATCTTTCAGAAAAGCTTAAGCCCAAATGGGTGAAAGAGGTCAACATAAAAACAGTACACTATACCTGATAGAAGAATAAGTGGGGTATAGCCATTAATACGTTGACACAGGAGGTCACTTTCTAAATACCAGTAGCACAGACTCTAAGATTGACAATTAAAAAATGGGATTTCGTAGAAGCAAGGGAAGGGGGATAGGACAGGGGATAAGCATGAATTGGTAGCCTGCAAATTGGGAAACAAACTTCATCAATCCCACATTAGTATAGAGGGCTAATTTCTAATTATATATAAAGAACACAAGAAATTTGACGTCAGCAAGTCAAATAATCCAATTATAAAACAGGGTATAATTTCAAACAGAGAATTCCCTATGGAGATATCTCTAATGGCAAAGAAACACTTAAAGAAATGTTCAACATTCTTAGCCATCTGGGAAATACAAATCACAGCAACTCTCAGACTTCACCTTATATTTCTCACAATGGCTAAAATGAAAAACACAAGTGATAGTTCATACTGGCAAGGATGTGGAACAAGGGGAATAATCATTCTTTGCTGGTAGGAGTGAAAATGTGTACAGTCAATCTCAAAAACAATGTGGCAGTTTCCCAGAAAATTGAGAATTGATCTGCCTTAAGAACCATCTAGACAATTCCTGGGAGTATACTCAAAGGACACTGCACCATATTACTAGGACATTTGTATAACTACGTTTATAGCCGTGTTAATCATAAGATCCAAGATCTAGATATGTGGGGAGCCCTTCTGAAGTTAACTTTGACTGACTTCTTACTTATGATTAAACTTGAATGAGTCTGCTGACATCTGTCTTTTGTTTTAATTAAGACATGTGTTATACCCTGACAGGTTCCTCTGCTTATGCATATGCCCTTGAGAGACTGTCTTAGCCTGAAGGAAACAGCCTTAGTCAAACATAGATACTGTGGACTATAAACTTACCATGTAACGATTTGTGGCCACTGTTCACTTTCCTGGAATTGGTCATGCTTTGTGTTGCTTGCCTTTAAAAGACACTGAGAAAATACACTTACTCCTTTACATGGAATTCACCAACAGCTCTCCCATCTCTGGCTCTTGCATCATCTTTCTGCCTTTCCTATAATAGTCCTAATTCCCCCCAATCTTGTTTTCCCACTTTGACTGACCAGCAGGCCCTTCAGGTGCTTGCAGAAATTGTGGAAGTGGCTCAATTAATGACTGGTGCAGATTTAGCCTCATGCTGTGAGTGGGGGCCCAATCCTGACACTCTAAGCCAAGTCGCAGAGACCTAGGATAGAATCAAACACAACTGACAAAACAAACAAACAAACAAACAAAACGTCAATGAAATGATTTGCAATGATATTCTGCTATGCTCATAGATTGGTGCACAGCCCTATTGTCATCAGAGAAGCTTCACCGAGCAATTGAGGGAAACAAGTGCAGAGGCACACAGCAAATCATTAGGTAGAGTTGTAGGAATACAGTTGAAGAGGAGGAGGAAGGATTGTAGAAGCGAGAGGGTTCATAGGGATACACAGATACCAAGGGGTGACTGGCTTTATGACACACATGTTTGCTTTAAAATTCTATATACTTAGTTGAACAGAAAATCCAGTAATATATAAAAGGAATCTGATAACTTAGTACCTGAAATACATAGCACTGTAATTTATTCAGGTTTGCTGAGGACTGATGCCATAACTGAAAGAAATGAATTATCAACTTAGGGAATCTCCTTGAATGTAAGAAGACTTCATTTTATATCCATTGATAATTACGCTTACAAGTACCTTATCTGTAGGTCAAATTCCCCAGATAAATATTTAAACTTTGAGAAATATTTGGCTTCAAAATTTAATTCAAACTAGTCTTTCTTCTAAAGCCCTAAGTAGCTTCTCTAGTTTCTCTCACACAGAATATACTCACGCATCATCACACCCTCAAAAACCTTAATCCACCGTAATCTTACCTAAAAAATATCAAGCTGAAAAAAAAACTCTCATTAACTAAAAAAACTCATAAATCAGTTGAGGTTTTGTCTCATGGTCCACTTGCCTGGAACAAAATTCTTTTGATTATTTGGGATTGTGAAACAAATGGTATGTGCTTCAAAATATAAGTATAAGAGTATTTATAAGTATAAAATATAAACACAACAGTACATCAACTCATTGGAAAAGAAATCACATGGAATCATGATGGAAATTTCAGGTATACCAATATTTATGTATTTAGAGTTCTCTTGTAAACATAGTGATCGAAATTGAGTTTTAAAATATCAGAAGGAACATAAAGATTGATGAGCTTATGTATTTATGTTTAATTTATATACAAAAGCAGACTTTCTTAGGAAATTTTCATATATAGTTTTGAGTAATCTTCCTTCATAACCACGTATTGTATCTCTTAGTCCCGCCTCCAGTCCCCCAGTGTTCTCATACCCACCAGGCCCACTATTTCCCAGAGACTTCTTACTGTATTTGCATTGTCTCTTATCTGAAACACATAATCCCTGACAGTCTGGCTCTTTCTTTTCTTATTGTCATTATTCTCCTCAGCTGGAGCTTCATTCAATTTTAAAGGCCTTTGAGAAGAAACACATTTCTCTTACAGCCTCTGAATTATCTGTCCTTGTCATCAAATGGGAATTACTGTGCATTATACATCTCTTCCTGGTATTTTGTCAGAGTCTATTTTCAAAACAATAGGAGTTTTTTGTCAAAGCAATTGATTAGTCCTATCTAATTATTCTTTGTGTTTATTACTGACACTGGGGACCAGCCCTGTCAATAAGTTTGATCACATAGTTTAAACTTTAAGTATGCCCCTTGCTATTATAAATCTCCTTTTCCATAGTGGGGTAATTTGTTATGTGACCCATATGTTATTTTGTACAGCCATCTTGAATAATTCCAAACAAAACCCTCATATTTACCTATATTTCAAAGGCTCCTTGGGAATACCAAAACCTGCCTCTGATGAAACAGTTATCTTTCAGGCAAACATTTCTGTCTTACTCCACAGATTGCTCTGCAGTGCCCTTTTTCATTCCTTTAATGAAAATCAAAATTTTAATACAGTCTATTCTAAATAATGCCCCAACCCTCAACTCCTCCCAAATCCCCCTGCCCTCCATTTCATCCAAATCCACACATGTCCTTTCTCTCTTTTGAAATTAAACAAGCATGTAAATGATAAAATTCAATTTAAAAAATAAAACAAGACCAAACACACTGGAATGGGACAACACAAACAAACAGAAATAAAAAAAATGAACTGAAGAAAAGAACAAGGAAAAAAATTGAGAGGAAGACACAGGCAACATGCCCAATGTACAGCTACCTCTCAGAGACAAGACATGGAACAGGGAAGTTCCCATTAGAGGAAAGAGGAGAGTAGGTGAGGAAAAGAGAAAATGAGAAAGGATGCATTTGCAGAGAGAGGAGAAGGAGAAGAGGAGAAGGAGACCAAATGTCTGTTTTATAGAGAAGAGCCCCTAGGCAACCCAGCACCTGGGCTGAAAAGTTCAGGGTTGGTGACAAGGTATTCTAGGACTGAGGGATGCTAGGAAACCTGGAGGCCAGACTGCTTTGATATGTAAAATATTCACCTCAGTCCCTTGTCCCATGTGAAACCATACACACACCATAATTTATCTTTCTGTGTCTGAGTTATCTCCCTTGGGATATTTTTTTCCTAGTTGCATCCATTTGCCTGCAAATAACACATTGTCATTTATAGTAGCTGAGTAAAAATTCTTTATTGTGTAAATGAAATTTGTATTGTGTAAATATTTTCTTTATTCATTCGTCTCTGGAAGGACATCTAGATTGTTTCCAGTTTCTGATTATTATGAATAAAAGTCCTAAGAACATAGTTGAAAAAGTGTCCTAGGGTAGTTTCATAGTTTGAGTTTTACTGCTGCGAACAGACATCATGACCAAGGCAACTCTTGTAATGAACAACATTTAATTGGGGCTGGGTTACAGGTGCAGAGGGTCAGGCAATTATCTTCAATGTGGAAACATGGCAGTGTCCAAGCAGACATAGAGATGGAGTTCTTAATCGGCCATCATTGGGAGGAGATGCCCTTGGCCTTGGTCTTCCATGTATTATATGCCACAATACATGGAATACCAGGTCCAGGAAGTGGGAGTGGGTAGGTTAGAGGGGGGGGGGCGGTTATAAGGGACTTTTGGGATAGCATTTGAATTGTAAATGAAGAAAATATCTAATAAAAAAATTTGGACTATTCTGGATGTGCCTACCTCAGTCCCTAAATTATATAAGCCAATAATAAGCATAAGTAAAGTTGATCTGACTCCCCGCAGCTGGTCCTTGTGTGGTTATTCACTGTCCATACTCACAGGGCGTCTGAACCAAACCCCTGTGCATCCTCATGCTGCAACTGACCTCATGGACCTATATAGGCTGAAGTTCCCCAAGGGCAACAGGAACCCATCCTTGCTCCATTTCTTTGGCAACATATGTGGTCACCTTTTTTATTGATCTTAGTCATTCTGATAGTTATAAAATGGACTCTTAAAATAGTTTTGCTTTGTACTTCCCTAATGGCTAAGGATGTTGTTTCACAACCATTCAAGTTGAGAGTTCTTTTTAGATCTGTACCCCACTTTTAATTTGGATTATTTGTATTTTTGTAATCTAGTTTCTTGAATTCTTTATATATTAAGAATATTAATCTCCTTTTAGAGGTATAATTGGAAACAATGTTTTGCTTATCTTCAGACTACTGCTTTGTCCACATTGCTTTAAAGAATCATTTCAGTTTCATGAGGTCCCATTTATTAATTGTTGATCTTAGTACCTGTACTATTTGTATTCTTTTCAGAAAGTCATCTCTTGTGTCAATGCATTTAAGGCTGTATTGCACTTACTCTTTTATCCTTTTCAGTACTTCCGGTTTTATTTTGAGGTTTTTCATCCACTTAGACTTAAGTTTTGTGCAGGGTAGCAAATATGGCTCTGGAGTCGCCTGCCTGCAGACATCCAGCTTCATTAGCACATCCTGGTGAAGATATTTCCTGTATGTATTTCTGGCTTCTTTAGCAAAGATGTGGAGGTGTGAGTTTATGTCTGGGTCTTCAATTCAAATCCACTGATCAACATGTCTTTTTATGCCAATGACATTCAATTTTTATTACTACAGCTCTCTAATACAACTTGAAATTGGCAATGGTAAGAACTCCAGCAGTTCTTTTATTCTTCTGAATTGCTTAGCTGTTTTTGTTTTTTAGGGTTTTTGGTGTTTTTTTGTTTTGTTTTGTTTTGTCTTTTTTTCCCTACATAACTTTGAGATTATTTCCTTTACAATCTCTAAAGAATTATGTTAAGAGTTTTGATGGAGAATTCATTGAATCTGTTGACTGATTTGGTAGAATGGCCATTTTATTATGTTAATCCTAGTAATTTATCAGTATAGAGGAGATCTTTCAATTTTCTGAAAGCATCTTCCATTTCTTTATTTAATGTTTAAAGTTTTTAACATACAAGTTTTTACTTGCTTGGTTAAATCTACCCTATGCTGTTTTATATTATTTGAAACTCTGTTAAAATTTGTTGTTTCCCTGATATCTTTTTCAATCCAGTTGTCGTTTCTATAAAGGAGGGATACTGATATTTTTTTCTGAATTAATATTGTGTTTACCTACTCTGCTGAAAGGCTATTTATCTATATGAGTTGCCTGACCTGATTTTACATATTACTTTTACTTTTACATATTATCATATCATATTCAAATAGTGATATGTTAACATCTTCTTTTCCAATTTGTATATTTTTGATGCCCTTCTATTGTCTTATTTCTCTATGTAAAATTTTCAGTACTATATTGAATAACTATGGAGAGAATCAACAACCTTTTCTTTCTCCTGAATTTAGTAGAACTGCATTGAGTTTCTTTTAGTTTGATTTGATGTTAACTATAGCTTTGCTATTAATTGCCTTTATGTTGTTTTGACCTTTGTATCCTTAATCTCTCAAAGACTTTTATCTTGAAGGAGTGTTGGATTTTGTCAAAAGACATTTCTACATCTAATAAAAATTATTTCTTATTAATGCTGAACCCAACTTCTTACGATTTTTGCAAACAAATTTATCTTGAATTATATACCAAGGCATGCAATACAGAAAATTTGGAACTTAATAAATGTGGTAAAATGTAAACAAGTTAAAAGGAAAAGTGAGATCTTTTTTAAATTCATCCCAAGTTTTGACATTAATAAATAGGAGAATTCATTTTTCAGATCGACCAAAATATCTTGAGTCTCACAGAATTCAGATATCTTGGTGAATCACACCAATACTTATGATCTAAACTATTTAAATGAGAAACTGTGTCTGTTACTTTTAATGATAATATTAGACATATTTCAAACTAGTCTTACAATATAGCTAGATAAATCTCAATGTGATTCATGAAGGAAAAAAAAAATACAATCTGACTCCCAAGGTTAGTATTCTCAGGAGATTAACTTTTGCAGCATTCCAAGGGTTCACAAATTATGCTCTTTTTGTATAAACAACTACTATTTTGTTTATATAAAATATAATTGTAAAGTTCTATCCTGTGGATACTTCATTCCTCCTTAGAATAAGGAACAAAATACCCATGAAAGGATAAAGGTACAGAGACAAAATTTAGAGCTAAGACGAAAGGATGGACTATCCAGAGACTACCCCATCCGGGAATCCATCCCATCATCAGCCACCAAATCCAGATACTAATGCACATGCCAGCAAGATTCTGCTGAAGGGACCCTGATATAGNNGCCTCTTNTGAGGCTATGCCAGTGCCTGGNAAACACAGAAGTGGATGNTNACNGTCAGCNATTGGATGGAANACAGGGNCCCCAATGGAGGAGCTAGANAAAGTANCCAAGGAGCTGAAGGGGGCTGCAACCCTATAGGTGGAACAACAATATTAACTAACCAGTACCCCCTGAGCTCATGTCTCTAGTTTCATATATAGCAGAAAATGGCCTAATCAGCCATCATTGGGAAGAGAGGCCCCTTGGTCTTGCAAACTTTATATGACCCAGGACAGGGGAATGCCAGGGCCAAGAAGTGGAGTGGGTGGGTAGGGGAGCAAGGTCGGGAGGAGGGTATAGAGAACTTTCAGGATAGCAGTTGAAATATAAATAAAGAAAATATCTAATAAAAAATATAATTGTAAAGTTCTATTTTGTAACTTTTCAATGATTTATTTGATAGACACTATTTAGGTAAATAATAATAATTACAAATAAGATTATACATATACATAAAAAATTAGAGGTATAAGTATATATTACAGGTATTTACTATGGAGATGCCATCTGTGAGATATGCATATTTCAATTCACATAAAACAGGTCAACAAAACAATAAGTACCTATGGTAGCCTCATAATATAAATTTGTAGCATTATAATGATGAATTTTTTATGGCTAAAATTGCACTATGAAAAAATTTACACTATGTTTGTAGACCTTTCTGATAAAAATATCTTTTCTTTCAGTTGTATAGTATTTATTCTATCAGGAAAGTGATTTTAACTTACTATTGTCTATTTTCACTAAATATTGATTGATACTTCTTCACTTTGTGTTTTCCTTACTAGTTATACATTCAGTTAAAATAATAACATGGACTTGAAAGTGAATTTTATCATGAGTAAAACTAATATCAACTACTTCTCTAAACAATAGAGCTGAGTATATCAATGTAGTAGAATTTGTATCTAGTTAGTTTAATACAGTATTGCCAATGACTGTTTCAAACTTTGTCTTGAAAACTATTTTTATATTACCAGTATCCACATTTAAATAGGAAGAATATCAATATGGTCTATGGTCTGTTATCTGGAAACAACAATTTCAATGAGACTTATCATTGAAATTTAAATAGATATTAAATATTATATGGTAGGTGACTATCAAGAGGCCAAGTTTAGCTAATAAAAGCTATTTAGATGATGTTAAGGCATGCTAAGGACATTCATCCAATTTCCCTTTAGTTGAGAAAGTTCCACATTTGGAGGAAGGAAATAGGCTAATATGATGCTACTGTTGTACTTTACATCTTTAAAAAAAAAAAAGATCCCTTTATTATCATTTCTTAAGGTATAACTGAAAAAAATACAATTTAAGTAGAGTCTTCTGGCATGTACAATATCATAAGACTATGCAAATCACTTAGATTTGTCTTTAGAAAAAAAATATCCTTCTTTCTTTATTTCTTTCTTTCTTTCTTTCTTTCTTTCTTTCTTTATTTATTTATTTATTTATTTATTTATATGAGTATATAGCTGTCTTTAAACACACCAGAACAGGGTATTGGATCTTGTTACAGATAATTGTGAGCCATCATTTGGTTGCTGGGAATTGAACTCAGGACCTCTGAAAGAGCAATCAGTGTTCTTAACTCTGAGCCATCTTTCCAGCCTGAAAGATAACCTTCACTGGATTATTTAATGTAATACTTAAAATGTAATATGTGAAATATGCAATGTAACATATGAAATGTTCTAGAAAGTGTATGTAATTAGGAAAAATAAAAAAAAAAAAACAATTCCATGTATTTCATTTAGGTTAGTTTGTGATTCAAGAAACTACAATAGAGATTAAGTATTAATATATTAGAAATATCTGAAGCCGGGTACAGTGGTCACACCTTTAATCCCAGCACTTGGGAGGCAGAGGCAGGCTGATTTTTGAGTTTGAGGCCAGCCTGGTCTACAAAGTGAGTTCCAGGATAGTCAGGACTACACATAGAAACCCTGTCTCAGAAAAAAAAAAAAAAGAAAGAAAGAAAGAAAGAAAGAAAAAAAAAGAAAGAAAGAAAGAAAGAAAAGAAAAAAAGAAGAAATATCTGAGAAAGTCTCAAGTATTTGCCTTAATATTATGTTAAGTCTACCTGTTGTTAAGGTTTTCAAACACTGAAGTAGTAATGACTAAATCTTGGCATTATGTGTCATGTTTCAAATAAGCTTTATAGTAATAACTAGAGGACATTTTATCCTTTTAATTTAAATTAAAATGAAAAATAGTTTCAGCTAAATTTTGTTTCAAATATTACTTTACAAGACAAAGAATAACTGTGCTGCTTGTTGACTTCAGAATTTCATCTTCAGTGTAAGAAAGGGTGGATCCAATTACAATTGAGTGAAGATAATGATTTTAGTTAAGGGGATGTGAAAAGGGGGTTATATATCCTGATGACACAGTGCTAAAACATAATGAAATGACAAAATATGAAGACAGGAATTAGAAGTTGTAAATGACTGGACCTGTGCATTGCTACCACAGATCCAAAGTTCTAGATCTTAATAAAGGAAAACATTTCCAAATTCATTTAACAAATGTAACTATGTCACCAACCAAAGAGCACACATGGTGGGACTCATGGCTCTAGCTGCATATGCAGCAGAGGATGGCCTAGTCACACATCTGTGGGAGAAGAGGCCCTTTGTCCTATGAAGACTGTATGCCCCAGTGTGGGTTAGTGCCAGGGCCAGGATGCAAGAGTGGGTGGGTTGGTGAGTAGCAGTAGGGGGGAGGGGATACGGGGGTGGTGTCTTTTGGAGGGGAAACCAGGAAAAGGGATAACATTTGAAGTGTAAATAAAGAAAATATCCAATAAAAAAATTTATAAAACCAAATCTAACTATAAATTCAAGTAAGAGTGACATAAAACTTATATAATTGGTGCAATTTTTGTAATGCATTATAAATATAGTTTCTTAGTAGTCTTATGTGGTTTAGAACTAAGCAGATAAAGTTTTGATTGTTGTTTTCAAAGTGAGAAAATATGCTAACATTCATTTAAAGTAATGTTTCTGCTGGTACAGAAAGTTAATTAATTTAAGAGTACTGAAAAAAAATGTTTAAAAGAAACAGTTTGGATAATTTTAGAGAAGTCTTCTTAGAAATAAATGAGTAATATATGTGGTTAATCGTAATTTTCTCTCACAACTTTATGGAATGATAATTAATATACTGTGATTTCTTTCTTATATTAATAATGTATTTCACTATACCCAATAGTTTTAAAAATCAAGTAAAATCATCATAAAAACAAAACGCTCTTGGAAAATAAAGTGAATTTGCCAAATTACAAAATTGTGTTACATACTTTTCTTCATTTCCCTAGGGGGATATTGGCTTAGTACTAGGGATATGACAGAAGACCTCCATGACTTTCTTTCTCTACTGTGAATCTCTAATCATTGATATCACTGCCAAAGCAAATTACTTGATCTTTACATTAAGCAGAAGTATGGTCCATGAGCCTTCATGTGGTTTTCCACGTGGTTTCTGCTGCAGTGTAGACCATGAATGCAGTCCCCTGTTGCAGTAGGACCACAGACACAGACAAGGCTCTCTGAGCCAGCCAGGACCACAGACATCAACATGGCCTGAGACTGCACTGCTGGCCTCTCAGAGCAATGTGGTGCCTCAGAAAAGCATCATATAAGTATTCAGTCTATAGCACAGACTATGGGCATCTGCATGGACTTTAGTATAAACATGTGCCATGGACACCAATACAGACTCAACTAGCTATAGTACCATAGAGCCACATATGACTCTCTCTGGCCAAACTGCCCAGACATCCCTATGGCCTCAGGTTGCAGCATAGATCTCATATTCATATGGCCCAATGAAGCAGCATGAACCATGGTAGACCATGAAGAGGCAAGGTCCAGGAATTGAACGGTTCATCATATCAGGCCTCTGTCACTGCCCAGAGCCAGGGTGATCCTACAGCCAGCCATGTTGGAAACTGTGTCTGTGTTTGTATAAGGTCTAGCTACTGGGCACCAGTGGATGCCACTGACCCCACTGGACAACAGTATGTTGTACCCTCAAATTCAGCCCTCTCTCACACCTGCCACTGCCTTCACCTTTCAATTTCTGACTTGGTCTACAGTGCATGTACTGCTCCACTCTTCTATCTTTTCTACCTCTCCATCACAAATTGAGGCCAGCCTGGTCTATAGAATGAGTTCCAAGACATCCAGGGCTACAAAGAGAAATCCAGTCTTACAAAACAAAGAGCAAATTCTGGCATACACTGTTCAGGAAGAGTCTCTGAGGCTCCACATGAAGCTGAGAAGTTAAGGGAAATAAATTGATCTGAGAGGATAGAGCCACATTTTTTAGAAGCATGACTACTGTTAAATTCCCCATTCCCAAGTCCACGAACATATCAGCAACACTAAACCTACCCAGTGGGTTGAAAAAGTGAATAAAAATGAATAATCAATCAATCAATCAATCAATCAATAAATAAACAACAAATAAATGGAAGAAATGAAGTGGGCAGATAAACACATGAGGAATTGGAGGGAGGAAGACGATGGGAGAAAGGATGACTATAGCAAAGGTAAATTGTGACCATTAAATCTTAAGTTTGAATTTAAAAATAAAAGTACAGAGAACTAAAAGATTCAGAATATTTATAAACCAGGAAGCTAATAAAAATATAATTTCTATTTAATTAATATTCAAGGTTTTAAGATCAGAAGATAAGGGAAAAAGATTTAAGCTTTTATGTTAAAATATTAAATTGAAAGGAAAATACATAAATGGCCACATGAAAGAGCTGCATACGTACCTGTAATATTCAATACAATATAATTATGATACTTAATCTTTCATGTCAACTCAATGGCATTTATTTTTTTTTATTTTTTTTAATTATTATTATTTTCTTTATTTACATTTCAAATGCTATTCCGAAAGTTCCCTATAC
>NC_034597.1:84139236-84146878 GCF_900095145.1 Mus pahari | reverse complement strand
ATCTGGAGGATATCATCCTTAGTGAGGTAACCCAATCACAAAAGAAGTCACTAGATATGCACTCACTGATAAGCAGATATTAGCCCAGAAACTTAGAGTACTGCAGATACATTATGCAAAACTCAATGGCATTTATAATTATCATGGAGATAGGCTTCTAGATGTGTCAGTCAGTCAGTGAGGGTGTTTCCAGAAATGTTTAACTGAACATGGAAATGTCACCATGAACTTGGATGGTTCCATCAAGGAGGTACTTTCAATACTGAAGAAAAAGGAAAGCAATGTCAGAGAAAAGCCTGTATATCAATTTAGCTCCCTGGGGACACACAGTGAGCACCCTGTTGCAATGCTTTTCAGCCATGATAAAATGTATCTTTAAAGTGTTGAGCTTAAACAATCCTTCCTTCCTTAAGTTGCTGTACTCATTCTTTCTAGGTCAACATGGAAAAACGATTCAGGTAGAATGGGTTTCAGACATGCTCAGAGGTAGGTTTCAAATATGTCAGTAAATCCCTTCAAATTGACAATCAAGATTAAGTACCACAGTTGCCCTGGTGACTGTGAATGTAATAGTAACCAACTAACCAATACAAGGAAGAAATACACATGTAAAAGAAGTGAAGATTTTTTGAGGAGATTCAAAATAGAAATTGTTCATAATTTCAAAACAAAGTGTACACAGGAATTACACATACAATCTTCACATGATCACTTACCTTTTCTATTTATTTTTTATAAAGTATATTTAAGTTACACCTTCTAAAAATATTGAGTATAAGGAATCAGATTCAGAAAAAAATCAGGTTTCAAGAATAAACAAGACTTCAGGCATCTTAAACATTAGAGATTACTGCTACTTTTTTTGGTTATCTTTCAGAATGTGATGGTAAGACACCATTGTTGATAATACCATTCACTTGAGGTAGAAAACATGGAGTAATCATTAACCTGGTACTGACATGGTGTCTTATCCTTATTGGCTAGTTTTTATAGATCCTGAATGTGAGATGTATGCTTACAGAAAAATCAGTCTCTTTATGTTAATATTGTAACCTATAATATTAAGTGGAATGGCAAAATATACTCATTGGTTCAATAATTACACAAATATTCTGAGAATAGCCAAACGCTTTCTGACTGGAATTGAGCTCTGGTCTACACATATCTTTAACTGACACTGTTAACAGCCACAACAACCAGTGGCTATATAGATCATAGGCTCTAGGGTAAGACTCAAGACAATCATGTGCTAAAAAGATATACAAATTCTAATGACCTAACATTATCTTTAGAATAATGCATCCTTCTATTCTCTATACTGATGCTTCTACTTGCAATGTATGGCAATTTCCACAGAGCCATACAACTGGTCAACATGTAGATAATAAGAGACCATAAGTTATCACCAATACATGCGAAACTTGACCACATCGGTCCTCCCAACCTTCAGGGATCATCTCAGGAAAGGGATCAGAAAGATTGGAAGAGGCAGATGTGGATGATAAAGAAACAGTGTCTCCTGCACACGATGGTGATGGTCACACCGTGCATATAACCTGATTAAAATCATAAGTCAGATAAAGATCTCAGTATTGATAGGACATGAGTGTGGAGTTCCTCTGTCATCTGAGGAGATGTTGCCAGTGCATACTGCTGGGGGAGGGAAAGTGACTTTTCTTCAAGGATGTGACATCCTTATCTCAGTAGATTTATCATGGTCCAGGTGATGGCCCCACCCTAAGCATCTTTTAACAGCACATATTGAACTTGAAGAGTGTTTTTAAAAACAACAAAATGTCCCATTTGTTTATCCATGGTCCTTTCTGCCATCATGTACTGACCAAGCCAGTTAGAAATTTCACATCAGACTGACATCCAAGGAAAGAAGTCCATGTATGAGGCCACACTGTACAACCACAAAGCACACTATTCTTACAGAAATATTCTCCAATGTGAATTACTTACATGAACCTCAGGACACAGAGTTGAGAAGATCGATAATAAATTAAATCAAAGTATTCAAGGTCCTTAAAGAAGGCCTGAGCAATCAGGTTAATGAACTTAAAGGTTAATATAAATGGTTGTGCTACTCCAAAACAAACAAGGGCACAGCAGAATGAAAGAACAACAACAATTGAAACTTTAAAGGCTGGATTCAGTAAATAAATATAAATATTTAATAGCACTCAAGCCAAAGAAAAGATAGAATTGAAAATCCCAGTGATATATTAGGAAAATTAGAGGAAAACTTTTCAAATAAAGTAAAATAGAAGATAGAACTTTAAAATAATGTAGAAAATATATATTATTTTAACTTTAAAATAATATATAGTGCATATTTGTATAAGTATACATATGTGTGTATTATATATATTTATATGTATATTCTAATTATCACCATCACAAAGTTGAAGAATATCAGGTTAGTAGTATATGCCAGGTTCTCACAGTATCTATCATAGGGGAAAAAACAATAAAATAAAAACAAAAACAATTCCACAAATTACAAAGTGCATACCCACTCAAATACAAGAAGCACTGTGCTCACTATCAGATTAAATTTGAAAACCAACTCCTCACAACATATTATAATTAAAACATTAAATAGTACAAAAAAAGAGAGGACACTGAGAACTTCAAGGGACACATCACAAGTCACATAACTAGAAATTCCATCAGAATAAGATCTTACATTTAATGGAATCTTTAAGAGTCAGAATACTTTGAAAAAAGAAATCACAGTATCTCTTATTTGGAGTCTACTCCAAACTGTTTGATATGAATATATCATCTGAAACAAACACAGAAACCAGAGAAATTGAAAAGAAACATAGTAGGGGGCATAAAAATGGAACAGGAGACAAGAGAGTAGGAGACCACATGTGCTTTAGAAGGGTAAATGGGCTAAAAAGCAAAGCAAAACAGAACCAAGTGGGAAAGTGGAACCTTACTAGGAATGGGGAGGAGAGGGGAGACAATACACAGAGAGAATTCGGAATAGACAGAATACACTAAGAGTTGTTGAAACATCATAAGGATGTATGCTGCTTTTCATTTACTTTAAAATATGTGTGTATTTGCACATAAGTATATTTAGTTTGAATGAGGATATTTAACCTCAGCCTGCACAAGTGTTTTCGTCTGTGTGGAGAACGTCAAGGGGGCCGTGTGGACTGTGGATGAGAGGGAATATCAGAAATGCTTATTCTAATCAGGATTAATGTGGTAGTGGGAGAGATGGCGAAAATGGTGAAAATAAACTGTATACAATTCTCAAATAGTATGAGCTTTCGAAATATAAATATTTCTAAAGTATATAGAAAAATAATTTTTCACAAATATTTACATATTTATATTTGTACTTGGTGAATACCATTTAACAAATAGGATAACAATCGAATTATTGCACTACAGCAGACCTGGCAGGGATAGATCCTATTCTTTTCACCAGAAAGTAACAGCTTTCCTATACTCGTCTCAAGAGTACATTAATAAACTCAATGGTCTCCACTTGTAGCAGTGAACCTATAATAGCCAGTCCTCATGATTCCATAAAATTGTTAGAAGATGGGGTGAAATAGGGGGACAGCTGCAACCCAATTTCTCTATGAAAATCTGGTGATCAGCTTTATAAACTGCGGGGTTTGGGGGGGGGAAGGCATTGCAGGAATGAATCTTTTTTTTTTTTAACCACTTAAAAGCATTTATAGTAAATAGTAAGAGAAACCGTGTTTTCATAAAATTTAAATTATTTATGTGTGCTTATCTGTAAGAATAATAGAAATTTGTGTAATGTCTGTGAATATGAATAAAACCTTTGCAGAATTAACTCCATTTTCAGAACACGCAGGTATATTTACTAAAATGATTTCATCTAACAAGATATACATTGATATTCTTGTTCATAAGTAATGTATTTAAGCAGGCAGAAACACATAACTAGCTACAGTTTGATGAATTCAGTCCTCACCAACCACTAAAGAAAATAAAAGAAATAAACTCGTAATCCATAGATGCCAGATTGAATTTGTCACCTGTACAAAGACACTATTTCTTCAGAGTCTTTGTCTCTTTTTTTTCCACTTCATTATTTTTTTATTAGATATTTTTTCATTTACATTTCAAATGTTATGCCTAAGTCCCTTATACCCTCCCCAGCCCTGCTCCCCAACCGACCCACTCCCACTTCCTGGCCCTGGCATTCTCCTGTATTGGGACATATGATCTTCACAAGTACAAGTGCCTCTCCTCCCATTGGTGGCCGATTAGGCCATCCTTTGCTACATATGCAACTAGAGACACAGTTCCGTGGGGTACTGGTTAGTTCATATTGTTGAACCTCTTATAGGGTTGCCGACCCCTTTAGCTCCTTGGTTACTTTCTCTAGCTCCTTCTTTAGGGGACCTGTATTCCATCCAATAGATGACTGTGAGCATCCACTTCTGTATTTGTCAAGTATTGGCATAGCCTCACAAGAGAGTGCTATAACAGGGTCCTGTCAGCAAAATCTTGCTGGCATTTAATGTATGGAAATCCATGAATGTAATCCAGTATATAAACAAACTCAAAGACAAAAACCACATGATCATCTCCTTAGATGCTGAGAAAGCATTTGACAAAATCCAACACCCATTCATGATAAAGATCAGAAAATCTTTCATGGAATGATCAGGAATTCAAGGCCCATATCTAGACCTAATAAAAGCAATATACAGAAAACCAATAACCAACATCAAATAAATGGAGAGAAACTTGAAGCAGTTCCACTAAAATCNGGGACTAGACAAGNCTGCCCACTTTCTCCNTACCTATTCAATATAGTACTTGAAGTCCTAGCCAGAGCAATTTGACAACAAAAGGAGATCAAGGGGATACAAATTGGAAAGGAAGAAGTCAAAATATCACTATTTGCAGATGATATGATAGTGTATATAAGTCACCATAAAAATTCCACCAGGGAACTCCTAAACCTGATAAACAGCTTCAGTGAAGTAGCTGTATATAAAATTACCACCAACAAATCAGTGGCCATTCTCTACACAGAGGATAAACAGGCTGAGAAAGAAATTATGGAAACAACACAGTAGTCACAAATAATATAAAATACCTTGGTGTGACCCTAAGGAAGTGAAAGATCTGTATGATAAGAACTGCAAGTCTCTGAAGAAAGAAATCTAAGAAGATCTCAGAATACGGAAATATCTCCCATGCTCATGGATTGGCAGGATTAACATAGTCAAAATGCCTATCTTACAGAAAGCAATCTATAGATTCAATGCAATCCCCATCAAAATTCCAACTCAATTCTTCAGAGTTAGAAAGAACAATTTGCAAATTCATGTGGAATAACAAAAAACCCAGGATAGCAAAAACTATTCTCAACAATAAAAGAACCTCTGGGGAATCACCATGCCTGACCTTAAGCTGTACTACAGAGCAATTGTGATAAAAGCTGCATGGTACTGGTACAGTGACAGACAGGTAGATCAATGGAATCGAATTGAAGACCCAGAATGAACCCAGACACCTATGGTCACTTGATCTTTGACAAAGGAGCTAAAATCATCCAGTGGAAAAAAGACAGCATCTTCAACAAATGGTGCTGCAAATCTAAGTGGATCAAGGAACTCCACATAAAACTCTGAAACTTATAGAGGAAAAAGTGGGTAAAAGTCTCTAAGATATGGGGATAGGGGAAATATTTCTGAACAGAACAGCAATGGCTTGTGCTGTAAGAGAAAGAATCAACAAATGGGACCTCATAAAATTGCAAAGCTTCTGTAAGGCAAAAGTCACTGTCGATAAGACAAAAAGGCCACCAACAGATTGGGAAAGAATCTTTACCAATCCTAAATCAAATAGGGGACTAATATCCAGTATATATAAGGAACACAAGAAGATAGACTCCAGAAAATCATATAATCCTATTAAAAATGGGGTACGGAACTAAACAAAGAATTCTCAACTGAGGAATACCAAAGGCTGAGAAGCACCTGAAAAAATGTTCAACATCCTTAATCATCAGAGAAATTTAAATCAAAACAACCCTGAGATTCCACCTCACACTAGTCAGAATGGCTAAGATCAAAAATTCAGGTGACAGCAGACACTGGTGAGGATGAGGAGAAAGAGGAACACTCCTTCATTGCTGCTGGGATTGCAAGCTGGTACAACCACTCTGGAAATCAGTTTGATGGTTAGTCAGAAAATTGGACATAGTACTCCTGGGAGATCCAGCAATACCACTCCTGGGCATATANCCAGAAGATGCTCCAACTTGTAATAAGGACACATGCTCCACTATGTTCATAGCAGCCTTATTTATAATATCCAGAAGCTGGAAAGAACCCAGCTGTCCCTCAAGAGAGGAATGGATACAGAAACTGTGGTACATTTACACAAAGGTATACTACTCAGCAATTAAAAGACAACGACCTTATGAAATTCTTAGGCAAATGGATGCATCTGGAGGATATCATCCTGAGTGAGGTAACCCAATCACAAAAGAACACACATGACATGCACTCACTGATAAGTGGATAATAGCCCAGAAACTTAGAATACCCAAGATACCATTTACAAAAAACATGAAACTTAAGAAGAAGGAAAATATCTATAGTTTGTTCCTTCTTAGAACTGAAGAACTGCCCCTCCAGGGCCAAGGAAAGAGAAAAATGAGTATAATTTACTTACATTTTAAAGATTATAAGTTTGCGAGTTTTAGATGAAAAATGTGTTAATCCATGTAAAACATATGAGTATGATGTATGTATTGAGAAGAGGGAAATATATTAAGATTTTCACAATGAGTAAAAAACAATAAAAAATTAAAATATCTATAAAATTAAAATATTTTCTAGATATAACAGTTAATATACTTCTGATTTTGAACAAAGAAAAAAAGAAGCAAAAGAAGCAATAATTACCCATCCCTGATATTACTCATAGCAGAAAACTGACAAAATATGTCTAATTTTAGAAATTCATAAGCATAACATTTACTAACTGAAAGATTTTAATCATAACAATATAAATACTAAAAATTGAGAGACATTATTCTTACATACTAATGCAATAATATTTAAAGCCATTTAAATTTTAGCATCATCTAGAGTGAAACTCTTGCACTAATTTAACTGCGACTTTGCAACTGATGTGCAAGATCTTGAAGGAGTCAAAGCATCAAAGGAGATATTATGAAATAAATGCCTAGTGTGCATTTCACCCAGTGATGAGCTGGTCACATCTAATTTACTTCATTTTGAGTGGCTGATCATTTGGCCACATGTCTAGTTCCTTATAAGGAATAATACTGAAGAAGTGAATGAGTGGGGCTCATGGGAAATATAGGTGAATGGATCTGTCTGTCAGAAGGGATATGATTTATAACAGTATTTGTATATTATGTTAAATCTCACCAAGTAACATGCAGACCCCTGGATAATCAGTTAAAAGAGATGACCTTCTTTGAAGACAGTCATGTTATTTCCAAGCTGTGATTGTGTTTAATAAATTCACAAACAAAATATATAGATACCAAGTATGTATGGAGGTGTTACAGAGACTCTCTGTACTGGCTAGTTTTGTGTCAACTTGACACAGCTGGAGTTATCACAGAGAAAGGAGCTTCAGTTGGGGAAAT
>NC_034597.1:84131863-84138324 GCF_900095145.1 Mus pahari | reverse complement strand
CAGTGGAGTACAGGCCACTGAAACCTAGAAGACAACTTGCGTGCTACAAAGAGCATGGCTGGAGAAGTGACCCAAGCCCTTGGAGGAGCCCTGAAGATCGTGAGTGTGAGTTGGGGATCCCAGACATTGAACAGTTGGAGACTGATTTTTGCTTTTGATTGTGATTGTGCCCTGATATTTTTCCCTCTTGAAGTTTTTTTAGTGAAGGCCATAGTTAAGAGACTTTGAATTTTAAAGTACTTTGTTATTTTAAAAGATACTGGATATTTTAAAGAGATTGAACTTTTAATATGTAAAGACTGTGGGACTTTTAAAGTTATTTATATCTTGGGGATGAATAAGAACTAAGGTTTGAGGCTTACTAGTGATGTGTTTGTGTGTCAAGTAGACAAGGGGTCAATTGTACTGGCTAGTTTTGTGTCAACTTGACACAGCTGGAGTTATCACAGAGAAAGGAGCTTCAGTTGGGAAAATGCCTCCATGAGATCCAGCTGTAAGGCATTTTCTCAATTAGTGATCAGGGGGGAGGTCACCTTGTGGGTGGTGCCATCTCTGGGCTGGTAGTTTGGGGTTTTATAAGAGAGCAGGCTGAGCAAGCCAGTGGAGGCAAGCCATTAAAGACCATCCCTCCATAGCTTCTGCAGCATCTCCTGCTTTCTGACCCATTTGAGTTCCAGTCCTGGATCCTTTGATGATCAACAGCAGTATGGAAATGTAAGCTGAATAAACCCTTTCCTCCACAACTTGCTTCTTGGTCATGATGTTTGTGTAGGAATAGAAACCCTGACTAAGACACTCCCCTATAAGAACTTTCCCTCTCTAATGCATACATGGTCCCAATATACAAAAGCAAAGGATCAATGTGGAGGTTCAACATGCTACTGTTTTTAAGTAGAGTTTTCAGAATAGGAGATCCAATAGTTATAGATGCTTTTCATCACGAGAGATATCTTTCTATATAAAGAACATAGCTTGCACATGAATGAATTTCCTTCATGAAAGAGCTCATACATGTTCTTTTCCTGACTCCATAAAAAATCTATTTTTACAGTGACCAGAGGCAGGCTGTCTGAAGCTGGTTATTCACAACTCTTAGAAGAAACCAAACCTGTTAAATAGTGACCTAAAATTTTTAGTCTCCACAACTAAAAGACAAATTTCTGTTATTTCAACCAATTAGTTTGTACTACTTTAGAACAGGGGTCTTGACAAAAGTAGGAACATTGGAGCATTTTAATTCTTTTAAATGTAAATATAAGCATAACAGTACTTGGAAGTATGAGGTAGCATGTTATTGTCTATTAATCCTTATCACAACTTATTTATTGGTAAATCCTTGCTAAAACTATGAGTGAGGAAAATTTAGTTTACTCTTATGGTTAAAAGGCATAGGTGCAAAAATTGAAGTCTAAATTTGAAGACAAATTTACTCCTTTTAGAAGTAATGAGTAAGCTCATGGTCTAACATGACAGAAGATTATGTTGGTATATTATGAATAACCTCATATCTTCCCTGAAGCTGGACACAAAAGGCCTTTGCACCTACACAGATTATCTTCCTGTAACACTTGAACTTCCTGATGAGTTGAACAGAAGTTATGAATTTCTTGGCATTTGTACCTAGGCTTTCTGACATTATTTTAAGATTCCAATTCCTTGTATTACATTCTTGGCAGTTTGCAATACCTAAAACCGTCTCCGTATTACTAAACCAAATACACATTCTCTCAAACTTCATAAAACAAATAACTATTTAGAAAAAAGGGATCCTTACCTAATCCAAAACTAATGAAAAGCAGTACAAACTAATACAGCGGAAGCACAATTGTATAACCTTAATGAAGGAAGACCTAGTTTATTCTCCTAAGGCAAGCACTAATTGGTCCTGTTTTGACTCCAGCCACACATTGTATCATAAAATATGTAAATAATGAATATCTAAAAGTGTCCATATTAGTGTCTTATCAACTCTGGATTGAAAATTCACAGAGCTTAGAGGTTCTATGCCTCTAAAGTCCTGATGATTTATACATGAGGAAGTTAAAAAAGAATACTGAAGATTATTAGAAAATATTTTACATGATAGATTATTTGATGTAAAATAAACTGAGATGACTGTCAAAATTTATTTTCTAGAAAATTGTGTTACATTTTCCATCACAACACACACATGTATTAGACATACAAAGTGAGTGTAGTGTACAGCTGTCATAAGGTAATAACTACTCTAGGGAATTAGAGGAACTTGGTTAAGTTTAGCATCCCTTCCTTGGAATAGGGATTGATGTCTCTTCATTTCTTCTTTAAAATACTATTAGTTAGTATAGTATTTTAGTAGTATTTAAAGCCATGTTTCAGATTTCTGCAGAAGAGATTATAGGTGCTCAGATATTTAGTTCTATTCTTTCTATTGTGCTATTCATATGTGTATGAATTCTCAGCACAGACTAATTATGTTTTAATGACTTTCCTGTTGCTAAGGTTTGATTTTGTTTTGATATGTACTTTGTGCATATATCAAGTATTCGAAACAGTTCTGAATAAAATCTCATTTCTAAATAATTTCAAAATGAGGATGCTCAGAGCAACCCTGGTGAACCTGCATTGCCAGAGCTCCATTAAGTGCATAGTCTCTTAGAAACAGGTACTCATTTATACTTAGAAATTTGAATCATGCATAGGAAGCTCCTGGACATATTAAATAAATCTGACGTGTATAACTACCTTGTATAGAAATTCCCATATCAGACTATTATGTTATGTTATGATGAAAAAATATAATTTGGTAGGTTTGCAGGTCAGTAACTTGAAGATTACACAAGCATAATGCACTATTCCTCCACTAATAAGTGTAGATATAAAAACATATCAAGGCCTTGTAGATGATATGCAAGGGCCTGAAGGTTGAAAGAGGAAAGGTGACTGAAAGTTCATGGTAGGAAACTCTTCTGAAATTCCCTGAGCTTCTTTACATTTCTCTCAGGTCAGCTGCCAGTCTTTTACACATTCGAAAGTTCTCGAATTTGACATCAGCGCAATCAGCAAAAAATCAGGAAAGCTGGAAAACATTTTTTTTTTTTTAATTTTATCTTTGAAAAAATAACTATCACTGTAAGTAACCATGGGATGCAAATGTGTAGTCTGGGAAATTACTCTTAAATGCATAAAGCTAAAATTAAGCTAAATCACAAACAAACAACCATTAGATTAAAAAGTTGAATAGTTTTGTTTGTTTGCTTCTTTCTGACAGTTTTCAAAAGTTGAAAGAGGCAAGAAGTGGGAGAGTCTGTGGCAGATGTCTACACTAATCTGATGCCTCTTGCTAAAGGGGACAGAAGGGTTTCCTACTGGAAACGAAAGAGAAAAAGAATCGTAGGTTATGTACCAGTTGACTCCACTGGAGACTGGTAAATCAAACCCTAGAAAAGCACAAGTTTAATTTATTATTTTAAGCACATGTTTTATGTGTGAGGATAAAAATTAAACCACTTCTCAGCTAGCAGTATAACTCCCAGATATGGTAATATAAAATGGCACTGAAAAGCCTTTACCATTTAGTTAACATTTTTAAAACATCATAGTTCCTAGATCAAATATATCAGCCAAATTCAACTGTATTATTTTCCTACTAACATAAAACTATTGATAATTTTCATAAAAAGTAAAATTGTATAAAGCATTCACCAAACGGATATTAAAGAGATTGCCATGAATCTCAGCAAAACTATCAACAGCTGCCAAATTTAAGAAGAACATAATGATGGAAATATGTTAGGATTATATTTGAAAAAATACTTGGGATAATATTGAGGTAAAGATAAAATTTTGAAGTAAAGATAAAATATTTAATGTATACATAATATGTTATACCTCATAAAACTGTACCATAATAAACATTAGTTCACATTCTTCTTTTGTGATCAAGGTGGACTTTTCAGCTTATATTTAGGTATATATATATATATATATATATATATATTAAATATATTATATATATATAATTTTATATGTATAAAAATATTTGTGTACACACATAAATACACATATGCTTGCAATAACAACTAATGAAAAATTGGCTATGCATTGGAGTAAGAGTTGAAAGGGCATTTTAGACAATTTAAAGGGAAGAAAAGGAAGGAATAAATGTTAAAATTTAATTATAATCTTAAAAGATAAACTTAGTGGAATGAAAAGTGCTCAGATTTCAAGGATTACAGCTCATCAGTGCAGGGAACACACAGCAGCAAGGCCTAGAGGGCCTTATAACACTGTATCT
Source organism: Mus pahari (assembly GCF_900095145.1). Taxonomy (NCBI): domain Eukaryota; kingdom Metazoa; phylum Chordata; class Mammalia; order Rodentia; family Muridae; genus Mus; species Mus pahari. The sequence continues at coordinate 84,134,048 of NC_034597.1, read as the reverse complement.
ACAAATAGGAAGTGAAGAGACATCAATGTTGGTCCATCACCTTTCCCCTTTTAATTTAGACCAGGAATTGAGCCCATTTAATGGTGCTTAATTTAAGGTTGGTGTTCATACTTCAATTAACCCAATAAACAAATTCCCACAAAGATATGTCCAGATGTTTGTTACTTGGATGGTTCTAACTTCTGAGTTGATAACAAATCGTAGCTATCATACCTGTAGAAATATTTAATAGGACTTGTACAATATTATTGAGCTATTGAAAATTAGTTGGTGTTGATATTAAAAGTAAAATGCTTAGGTAAGTTAAAACAGGAAAGCGTGAGCAATGGGGCAGAGCAGTGGGGACATATAGGGACAAAAACGAAAACAAAGTGTATGACAGTATTATCAAAGCAATTCAACAAAGAAAAATTAGATGTGGCATCAAAACAAGAAACATGATAAAAAAATTAATGTTTGGTGAGAAACACAATCTTACCTATAACAATAAAAAGAAAATTCTCCGTACACTTGGAATAAAATAACAATTCAGTTCAAAGTACTTAGAAAGTCATCAAGGCTATTTCTGAAGGACACAAGAGAATACTTTGAATTGAATAACCATAAAATTACAATATATTAAATTTTGTAGAATTATGCTTAACCAGTGCTTTGAGAAAATTGTGTGCCAGAAAATGATTAAAACAAAGAAGATACAAGGTCTCATGTGAGCAATATGATGTTTAATTTTAAAAAGGTTCCAAAAAAGAGATTAAAAGTAGATCTGAAAATAAGTGAAGCAGAAAGAAAAGCCATAGATAGAAATAAAGCAATTACATGTTGGTCTACTGAATTCAATTGATGAATTTCATGAAAGACATAATGAACAATGAAGTGATACAGGTGAAGATGAAGAGTGATTGTAGAGATACCATGACAGATAATGGGGAAATAAAGCCATCAGGGTGTACCTCCCAGAACTAAGTATGTTTGCATTTAACAATTTAGATTAACTGAATAAGTTATTCTTATCAATACCATTTACGTTTTACTGAAAATAAAAGCAAAGAGGGAGAATTAAAGGGAATGAGAAAAATGTAGGTACAAAACTATCCTTGCTGATATTTAAATAATATTTTTTGACAAAAACGTCTTAGAAATATGTAGACAAGCCTTCCATAGATAATCAGTTATTAAGTTTATGGGAAATAAATTGAACCTGAAACTAAGGATGTCTGTGAATTAAAAGCCAACTTGGAAAGCCTGTGGTGCATTTTGAGGCTGTCACAAAGAAACAAACAAAACACAAAAGGAAGAGAGGTATGAAAGAAACAAAGGTAAAAAGGGTATGGAACATGATGAAAGCTATTACATGAATTTCTTTATCAGGAAGGAAATTCACACAGGTTTCAATACTCAGAAGTTAGAATTAATTTTGTATTTTGGTAATACCAAGTGCACTACTATGGTTTCCTAACAATGAAAATAACACATGTAACTCTTTTTAAAAATTTTTATTAAATATTTTCTTTACGTACATTTCAAATGTTGTCCCCTTTCCTGATTTCCCCTCCAAAAATCCCCTATCCCCTCCCCCTCCCCCAGCTCACCAATCCACCTGCTTCCTGGTCCTGGCATTCCACTACACTGGGGCATAGAACCTTCACAGGACCAAGGGCCTCTCCTCCCATTGATGTCTCACAAGGCTACTTATGCAGCTGGAGCCATGAGTTCCACCACGTGTACACTTTGATTCATGATTTAGTCCCTGGGAGCTCTGGGGGTACTGGTTAGTTCATATTGTTGTTCCTCCTATGGGGCTGCAAACCCCTTTTGCTTCTTGGATCCATTCTCTAACTCCTTCACTGGAGACCCTTTAGAGTACAAACCTATACTGTCACTGAGTTACATAGCCTATTCTGAAGGTGATTTCTTCACTACCTTATGGGTCAATAATCTCAGCTGTCATAGTGAACCAAAGAGAAATAAACAGTGGTGTTTATATAAAAACATAGACATAAATGACTCCAAAGGTGCTATTTTAAAATTTTAACAACTGGAACAATCAAAATATCTTCATGGTGTAACAAAGTTAAAAAACAGAAGAAGAAAGCAGTTTGTCCATTAAATCAAATAGTACAGAATATTAAATTAAGATGATTGCTTTTAGATAGACCAACATATTTGGCCAAATCATATTTCATTG
>NC_034597.1:84099055-84128800 GCF_900095145.1 Mus pahari | reverse complement strand
ACAAGAACAAGAACAAGAACAAGAACAAGAACAAGAACAAGAACAAGAACAAGAACAAGAACAAGAACAAGAACAAGAACAAGAACAAGAACAAGAAGGACAAGAAGAACAAAAAGAACAAGAACAAGAAGAACAAGAACAATAAGAAGAAGAACAAGAACAAAAAGAACAAGAACAAGAAGAACAAGAACAAGAAGAAGAACAAGAACAAGAAGCTGGATTTTAAAACAAAGTTAAATGTGTATAAAATATTAGATAAAATGTAACCAAATTATTTGTATCCCCACAAGAGTATATTAATCATATACTCTAATACTGATAATGCCTATTTTAAGTACAATCAGCATAACATATATATTAAGTGTATTACATGTTCTTAATTTTTTATATTATATAAATAAATGATAAGAAGCAAATTCTATTGTGTAACTATAGATGTAACTATAATGGCTGTATTTTTTTTCTGGAGTTGGCTATTTATTGAGGGGAAAATGCCTTGCATAAGTAATCCTACGGCTGCATTTAATTAGCTCTGTAGAGCAGGTTGCATTCTTTGTACTCTTTTGTAGAAGAAACTCTTTGCCTAGCAACCACTCGCATAATGTCCGTAAACACAACTGAACTTTCAAAGATTTTATCCTTTAAAACAATAAAATGTATTAAATACACATTAGGATGCACCTTTTCTGGAGCTGATTCTTCAACATTTGAGATGACTATTGATTCTTTAGTACTAAAAACTGGAAGTGCAGGGCAGTAGCTATTTGCCTTAAAACCTGCAGATGTTGGCCTCACATGCTTTTCAGTTTTGTTGCTATAGCAATCTCTACAGGGAAAGCAAAATAAAAAGAAGAAAATTAATCTGCCTTATAGTTTAGGTTCCTAGAGTGAACCCCTGTGTAGTGAGTGAGGTAATTAAGTCTTGTTTACTGTATTTTCCTTAAAACCTTTGATGGGCATGATGATATCATGACTGCCTGATTGATTTTTCAGGTAAGGTAACAACCAAAATTAATTGCCCTAATCTTCACTCAAGGACAACACATACATTCTGTGCTAAAGCAAATTGCTTCTTTGTGGCTTTTAAACAGCTGGACATTTCAAATTTCTTTCTTCATTTCCTTTCTGTATTATAAGAAAACACATTCGCGGGGAGGTAAAAATTGCTGTAATCCACATGTTAAGATTTTGGATGTGGAGCATGAAATGGACAGAACAAAGGGATCTTGTCTTAAATTAATACAACTTCCCACGTGCTGCAAAAAGACAGCAGGAAAGAAAAATCTCTTCATACCAAAGAGCTTGTTCAAAGGAAGAGGCAGCTTAAATTGGGTCTGAAATACTGAATTCTAGGAGAAAATTATGGTTTTTAAAATGTGGTACCATTTTAAACTTTATTCAAAAGAATTAAGGCCTTTATTATTAATTTATAAATTATTATATAGGGCTATTCTGAAGCAATAAAAAGAAAATAGTTTGATGCATTAAATTATCTTTACATAAATTCATATTAAATTTTTGCACATATATCCCTAGCCAGCTATACTTACTCCTTAGTAAAATCAAAATATATAAATTCTCTCTATAGTTCTAACATCACCTTCAATTAGCCAGTCTCAGTATAAGCTGGCATAGGTTTTGATGGTTTTAACATTGATAAAATACTCTTTCAAGTTTACCTTTAATTGCTTTATATGTTCTTAGCTTCAGGATTTCTTTTACATTCTCATTCATGTATTCACATGTTTTTCCTCCTTTTTTTGTGGCAAACAGAAACAGAAATACAGTGAACCTGATCTCTTATTTTATAAACACATTGAAGATCATTACCTGCATGAACTCCTGTAATCCACTCTGGCACAGTAACAGGGGATGAAAACCATCAAGTCTGAAACTGTTTTCTTCTTATCCTAAGAGCTCTTTCCTAGTTTGAAGCCAATGATGCCACTCTTGTTGGTCACTTCTATCCTTATTGGACAGTGAAAAGAAAACACAAAAGTTTCTGATACTGACTGCCATTATATGTTAATTCTGTTTGACTTAACACGTGAGTATCTCCAAATTTGTTATCCTCATTTCCAAAAATGGAACACACATCTGCTTCTAAAGCACTGATAAAAGTGCTTAACCCTATTTTATCCTTCAGTAATATATTCTGAAGTAACATATATTTATGGTTCAAATATTCTTTGAAAATCTCGGTAATCATGTATTTGTCTCTCTCAGTTTGGTTTCAAGTTAATCTTAGGTTTATATGAAACAATTATTTTTGCTTTCATTTCTCTGATATGGATTCATAGCCAGATGTCATCATTTCGTTTGATTAATTTTTATACAATTCTAATCTTTGCTTCTGCATTTCTCTTTGAATTCTTTCAACAAGGATGATAGTTTTCTAATTTGTCACCTAGAGAGAACAAACAATCCTTGCAAACTACTATCCTTGAAGGAGTGTGTACACATGACTGATGTCCCAAAATAATTTGCATAGAAGATGAAGTAAATTTTGAGGATGGCATCTTGTCTACCTCTCCTACCTAAAACAAAGTCAGGGAAGATGAGGTGGGACAATTGCAGAAGGTGTCCAATAAATCCTCACCATTTTAATATAAAATGGTATCAGTAATCATGTCCAAGAATAAAATGTTAGGAGATATCTCCCTATACCTGTTTTATCTTAACTTCTCTCAAGGTCTCAATTATGTGTTAATTGCTCCATATTCTCTTAGGGAATAATATCTGCACTGTGATATTCCTAGTGTTGGTCCACTATTGACCACATTTTAGAGTCATTTGTAACATTTTAATTTAAGTATTTTGAGTTCACTATGAAAATGGTTGTGCAACCTTAGTGAAATGGAAATTTTTCATTTCTTTAGACACTCAGTTGTGTCATATGTGAAAAATATGGGATATTTTTCTGGAAACTGTCTTATAAGAGGATAAATTTGTTGAAGCAGACACATAGAAGAATGTTTTGCTGAGAACAGACACATGATATTTTTCTGGAAGCAGCCTGGAAAAAAAAGGCATGAGTTGTTTTCTTAGATTAGATGCTTGAGAGAACACCTGATGTTTAGAAAGGTATAAATATAACCCAGGAGTCAGTGGATGACACTGTGTGGTATTGGTATGCCTTACCATTCTTTGCTGGTCACCTTTTGGGCTTTGCTAAAGCTGGTGGGAATTCTGATGGAGTCCTGAACACAAGTAAGAGATAGAATGATTGAAGGTTTGAAATTATGAAACTAAGAGAGGATAAGAGGAGTTAAGTGTGCATGTGTAGGTATATGTGTATGTGTGTGTCTCTGTGTTTATTATTATATATCTGTAGTACAATTTAAGTCAGATCTTGTGATACCTCCAAAATTTCTTTTATTATTTAGGATTATAGTAACTACCTTGAATTTTCCATTCAGAATTGGAAAATGTACTTTGAAGATCTGTGAATAATTATATTAGAATTTTGATTGGACTTATATTAAATCTGTAGATAGCCTTTAGTAGGATGGCAGATTTTACTGCAGCTATCCTATCTATCCATGAGTATGAGAGATCTTCTGCTATCCTCTTCAATTTCTTTCTTCAAAGTATTGAATGTTTTATGAAACAAGTCTTTAACTTGCTTTGCAAGAAATACCCTGAGATATATTATCTGTTAAAACTACTTATTTATTTTATGTGTGTGAATACACTATTTCTGTCTTCAGACACACCAGAAAAGGGCATTGGACCCAGTTATAGATGGCTGTGCCCCACAATGTGTTGGGACTTGAACTCAGGACCTCTAGTAAAGGAGTCAGTGTTTTTAACTGCTGAACCATCTCTCTAGCTCCTGAGGACACAGATATACAACTCCTTGGCATATACCCAAAAGATGCTCCAACATATAACAAGGACACATGCTCCACTATGTTCATAGCAGCCTTATTTATAATAGCCAGAAGCTGGATAGAACCCAGATGTCCTTCAACAGACAGAAAATATGGTACATCTATACAATGGAGTATTACACAGCTATTAAAAACAATGACTTCATGAAACTATTAAGCAAATGGATATAATTAAAAAATATCACCCTGAGTGAGGTAACAAAAGAACACCTATGATATGTACTCACCATGTATGGAGTAGATATTAGCCCAAAGCTCAGAATACCTGAGATACAATTCATAGACCACATGAAGCTCAAGAAGAAGGAAGACTGAAATGTGGATGCTTCAGTTCTTCTTAGAAGGAGGGACAAAATACTCACGGGACGAAGTATGGAGACAAAGTATGGAGCAGAGACTGAAGGAAAGGCAATCCAGAGACTGCCCCACTTGAGGATCCATCCCATATACAGACACCAAACTGAGACACTATTGTGGATACCAAGAAGTACATGCTGACAGGAGTCTGATATAGCTGTTTGCTGAGAGGATCTGCCAGAGCCTGACAAATATAGAATCGGTTGCTTGCAGCCAACCATTGTACTGAACACATGGTCCCCAATGGATCAATTAGATTGAAAGGACTGAAGGAGATAAAGGAGATAAAGGAGTTTGAAACCCTTAGGAAGAACAAAAATATCAACCAACCAGAACACTAGAGCATCCAGGGACTAAACCACCAACTATAGAGTACACATGGAGGAACCCATGGCTCCTGTTTTATATGTAGCAGAGGATGGTATTGTTGGGTATCAATGGGAGGAGAGGCTCTTGGCCTAAGGAAGGCTAGATACCCCAATGTAGGGGAATACCAGGGCAGGAAGGAGGGAGTGGGTGCGTGAGTTGGGGAGCACCTTCATGGAAGCAGGGAGTGAAGATGGGATAGGGGGTTTCTGGAGGGGAAACCAGGAAAGGGGATAACAATTGAAATGTAAATAAATAAAATATCCAATAAGTAAACCCTGCTTATTTGATCTTGATTTAACTTTTGTAGGTAGTAGTTGTTCAGAAAAAAAATAGATTCTTTCAGACTTTAAGTGATTGCTCGTATAACTCCACTTTCATTTCTAATTTTGTTATGTTGTATATGCTCTCTCTGCTTTTTTGTTAGCTTGGATAAGAACTTGTCTAAATTACTAGTTTTCTCAAAGAATTAACTCTGTTTCATTGATCCATTTTTTTATGATTATTATTAGTATCATTATATTTTTATTTTATTGATTTCCATAATCTTTATAACGCTAACTCAATATTAAAATTTAGAAGTTCCTTCTGTTAACTTATTTTCTTTGGGAACATAGTTGTTAGTGAATTCTTGCTTTCATGAGTTTCTAAAGCATTTAGAAACATTAAATGTGATCTAATGTTTATTTATTAAGAAAAATTATAGTACTTTTGTACTACCTACTTAACAGATATGCCACAACATATACACATATTTCATCCTACAAAATGATATTGTTAAGTATTTATTTACATATATACAACTAATATAGAGTGTATGGGTTTGTATATATACATATCACTATATGTGAACTTTTGTGTGAATGATCCATATTTTCACTGAAGTACTGCTTCTTTTGAAATAGTACAAATGATGTCCTGTTTCTAGAACAGTGAATCAGGACTGGGATGTGTACCAGTCTTAAACAATTACATAGTGTTTTCAACGCATTGGCTTGCACTCCTCGCATACAAAAACAAATCAAAATCTAATAAATTAGCGGAGAATTTAAATGAAAAACAAAGCTAAGTAGATTCAGCAAAAATATAGAAAAAAAATTCTTGTTCATTCTGATATCAAACGTATTTTTCAAAAAATATTTTAGTCTCACAAATTTTGAATTAAGTCATAAATTATACTTAGTTACTGAAACATTAGAAGATAGCCATGATTTTATAAAATAAAATATTATATTAATTTAAAGCACTACAACTTTTAGGTTTTTAAAAGGAACTATAGTAACAAACCCTGTGCCTAGTTTTAGGACTCTGTGGATTATGCAGATTGCATGTATCTGTTCTGCAGCTGGTATAATATGAACTAATTCCCTAGCAAATGTGTATTCATTAGCATCATGAAAACACTTATTAATTCCCCACATACCGTACATTAATTCCTAATTAGAGACTAAAATGCCAAAGCCAAATGGGAAAAGATGTATAAATTAAAAATAAATGAATCACAAGCATTAGTCACCAAATGGAAAAGAAACCTAAAATTGTTTCTTATTATATGGTAAAGAAGTCAGTTAACATTCATAATCACTTTAATTATGTTTTGATTATTAAGTTCATGATAATTAGATTAATGGTGAATTATACTTATTCATGAATGGTCTCAAAATAAGAATGATGATTTGTTATATTTAAATCTATCAATCTACATATACTCTTATCTATATACATATATTTAATTTTCTAATGGAAGGTCTTGGGGAGTAAGAACCCTTAAATTAAAATCACAATTCTGAAGAAGCATGTATGAAAGAAAAAATTCTATATTTTTTTCTAAATAATAGGTATGAATATTTTGTAGATATTATATTTGATCACTAAAGAAAATCTACAAGTTGACTTAACTATTTTCTTAAGATTATTTGGAGATGTCAATTGACAAAATGTTTTTCAGCAATCTACATTGTTGAAAATTTGGGGAAAAGCAGATAACCATGAAGCAGAGTAATAAAGTTTGAAAATGTTAGTGTAGCTTTAGATTCCCCAAGTAGAAAATATTTGAAAGTAATTTTTAAAAGCAATTAATGACTATACCAGAGGGATTGCATGGTCTAGCATAGTTTTTTCTCGGTAGCTGACACGAATTGTGAAAATGTTAAAGACAAAAATTATCAAAAGGGAACACATAGTATGTGTGATATTATACTGCACTCCAGTCACAGGTAAGGACCCTGAGGTCAGACCTGCCCATGCTACACAGAAACCTCCCACCTCAGAAAGCAAGTATTCAGAAATGTTAATCGACATAAAATATGTGCAACTAAGTCGCCAAAGTATCTAATTTATAATTACACATTTATTTGTGTATGTGCTTATGTACACTTGCCATGGTATGTACATGGAGGTCAGAAAACGACTTGCTTGAATTCATTCTCTCCCTGTATTCTGTGGGCAACAGGGATCAAACCTAGGTTTTCAGGCTTGGTAGCAACAATTCCTAACAGCTGAACCATTTCCTCGTTCCACGCATCAATTTTTAAAGACAGCAGTAATTCTCAGTAATAGGTTACCAAATTTGCAAATGAGGTTTTCCCTACTTCATATATATCTAAATGATAAACCATGGCAGTTCTAAGTTTAAAAAAAATAAATATTAAGAAGCCATGCTGATTCTCATTTCGAACAATAGTAGGCATAGTTTCTTTGTCTATATATTTTCACCTACAATTCTCTTTATCTTTTCTCAATCTCTCATTTGTTCTCAGTTTTCAAACATTATTTCAAGTTGAAGGTGTTATATGGCTAATTAGTAGAGAAATTTGAGTCCATAACTTTCATTCCTCTTCCTTCTTCTTTTTTATGTTTAATCTTTTTTAACTGTACAGTTTATCCCTTTTCGTTCTGGCCTCTGACTGATTAGCATCTCCCACCCCTGCACCTGTCTCCAAGAGGATGTCCCCACACCCCCATATGTCCCCACACCCTGCCAGACCTCCCCATTCTCTGGGTCCTCAAGTCTCTTAAGGGTGAGGTGCATCTTCTCTCATTGAGGCCAGATCAGGCAGTCCCATGCTGTAGATGTGTGGGGAGGAGAGGCTCCAACCAGCTAGTGTATGCTGCCTGGTTGGTGGCTCAGTATTGGAGTGATCTCAGGGGTCCAGGTTAGTTGAGACTGCTGGTCTTCCTATGGGGTCACCCTCCTCTACAGCTTCTTCCAGCCTTTCCCTAATTCAACCACAGAGGTCCCTAAGTTCACTCCATTGGCTGGGTATAAGTATCTGAGTTTGTCCCAATCAGCTACTTGTTTTGCCTCCCAGAGGGCAACCATGCTAGGCTTCTGTCTGTAAGCACACCATAGCATCCGGAATAGTGTCAGGCCTTGGAGCCTCCCCTTGAGATAGGTCCCAAGTTGGGCCTGATGCTGGACCTCCTTTGCCTTAGTCTCTTCTCCATTTTTGCCCCTGCAGTTCTTTTACACAGGAACAATTCTGGGTCAGAGTTTTTGACTTTGGGATGGCAACTTCATCCCACCAACCGAAGCACTGCCTTTCTACTGGAGGTGGACTCTACAAGTCCCCTGTCCCCATTGTTCAGCATTTCATCTAAGGTCCCTGCCTTCGATTCCTGGGAGTCTCTCACCTCCCAGGTCTCTGCTACATTTTAGAGGGTCACCCTGCATTCCATGTCCTGAGGTTGTACATTTCCATTCATTCTGCTGAACTTTGGGGCTTACAACTCTTTCCCCACTCTTTCTTCTATCTGTATCTCACTATGTTATGTATGTATTTCATTAATGTAAGAAAACTTTTAAATTTTCTTTGAAAATTTGAATATTAATGTTTCATTTTTGAACCTAATTGACATTTGTTGCTAGATTACTCCATCCTATCATTAATATCAATCAATAATCAATAATCAATCTACTAACACAACTGTTTTTATTGTTTTACTACTTGAATTTTTTCAAGGACTGTGGGACCATGGAAGGTAGCCTTCTCCCTGATTGAGCTAAGGCTCAAAGTCCCAGAGATACTGAAGGGACAGTGGGCATTTTGCCTGTTTCCAGGCACCAGGCCCCTGTCACTAGCCGCAGCTCCCATAGATTTGTGGCCACTGATGCCTCAGACTTTGCTTCCTCACCCCCAGAGCATTGTCCTGGGGCTTCCCTATGGCCCCAAACCTGCCTGTTGACAGCATTGGGGGAAGCATGCTTAACTTCCTGCATCCAGGCTCCCTGAGCCATCATACCCTGTGGCAGAATGTGCAGAACCCCAATAACCCTACAACTGCAAATTTAATGAATGTAGATAATTTATTCTGACTACTGTGATAACCACTCCTATCTCCATCCCACTTTTATCAAATCCCCATCTCCGTAAAAAATTATGTTTCTCATGTTGCTGTCTATTTGATTGATTGTGTTTCACTGAGTTTAACCAGAGCCATCTGTGTGACTATGGTTTTGCAATATCTTCTGTAGCCTGGTAGTTTTACAAAGGGCCATGTAAGTGAAAAGAAGGACACTCTTCTATGACTGAAAATGTGGCTCAGCAGTTAAAAAGTATGGATTGTTCTTGCAGAAGATCCTGGTTCTATTCCAGTATCCAAATGGTAGTTTAGAACATTTTGTAATTACTTTTCAGATATGATACCCTCATTTGGCTTCCATGGACACAGCATATTTTTAATGCATAGACACACGTACAAACAAGACACTGACCCAATTCACATAAAGTAAAATACAAAACTTCATGACTCCACGGTTCAACAGTGATGGGTATGGTTATATGGGCACTGCCTCCAACCATGGCTGACAAATGACAGGGCCAGTCTTATGCAAACCTAGTTTAGGTAATCACAGCTGGACAGGCCGGTGATTGTATTACTTTTCTTGATTTCCCATCAGAACTAGTTGATTATGTCTGTTTGCTGAAAATATCATAAACATTGATTACAACATACAGATAAATCAAGTTGAACTAATTTTGGCACGTCCTGTTCTTTGCTAGTTTTCATAATCCTATGTAGACTACTATGGTAGATAAGGCATAAATTGTCTGCCATGAAACATGCTGACTACAATTCTAATTTATAGAATAAGATAAACCTATTTGTGGAATAGTGGCACAACCCTTATGAGAATTAACTACCAGCTCTGTGATTAGGCTTGAGTTCAGATCAAAGTATGAAATCTGTGACTAATACTATAAGTCAAAATGTATATCTGGGGAAATCATAGGCTCCAGTGGAAACATGCTAATTATTATTTTGTCATAATTTCAAACTGACATCTAAATATCTAATTTTATATATCTATGGTAAAATATTATGTTAACCTTAATCAGAGAAATATATCTTTTGACTCCATAGGAACAAATGCTAAGTCATGGCTGCTTAAGGTGTTGAGAGCACAGGCTGTGTGGAAGGTTCAACTCTAACAAAGAGTTCCAAATACTGACATCTCTACTTACGAATGGATGCTGAGTCATGACTGCTTAAAGTGCTGAGAGCACAAGCTGTATGAAATATTCAGCTCCAACCAAGAGCTCCAAATACTGATGTCTCTAAAATACTCAGAAAACCTTGTGCAAGAGTTGTAGAAACAGTGTAAGAGTCTGATAAATAGAAGGGCTGTGAAATTACCCATTACCTGACATAAACTAAGATAGGTCGCATTGGAATTCAAATTTCCAATGCTTTTTGCAGATTCCATTGTACAGTTTCTCTATTAATTATTTTCTTCATGGAAACTGGGCTCTATTACTACTACATTTGACTTTATTTTTATTTAATTAAATTAATTTATAATTTAGGTATTTTATGGCTTTGACATTAGTTCAATACATGTTTATATTTGTGAAACTTTCTTCTTTAGCTATTGTTAGTATTTAACTAAATGGCCTAAAATAATTTTTTTTCTATTTATGTGGGTCTCTTTTTATTTATTTAGAGTTGTTTGGGACTCCAACACCAGATTTGAAATTGTGAGACACCCAAGTGAACAACATGCTATAAATCATTGTAATAAATTCCACAATATCTTCATTATTTCAGTTTTGTTACTTTAGAGAACCATTAGTAATTCATGTATTAAGCAAACTGCCTAGATTACTTCTCTGCACATTGTTTAGAGTGCAATATATTGCAAATTATATAGGATTTTAGTTACACTTTATATACCCAAAAAGAGGAGGGGTAGAAGAAAAATGAGAGAGTGGTGGGAAGAAATTGTCATACTGAAATTTTTCTTTCATGGATGAATTTCTGTGATAGGGTTACTCAAGTAGTATTTTCAGATTTTTGTCTATGTTTGTTCATTTATATTTAATAATTTCATTATTTTTCAGCATTCATTAACTTTAGGAAACTATAGTAAGCAGATATGTTCAAGATGGTTTATCAAAAGATGAATAAAAACACCAAGACTTCACTGAATCTTCCACAAATGTATTTGTGAACACTTTTATTCCCTTGTATAATATAGACCTGCTGAACAATAATAATTTGACATTGTGTTTCAGTCAATACAACAATGAGATTGTGATATATTTTAAGGAGAGGATCCTTCTCCATTGAATCAATGGCCTTTCATTACAAATCTATTCCCTTCTAAACACTACAGGTATCATCTCAACTTTCAAATAATCTTTTCAGATATGAAAAATATTAGACACTGGAGGCAGGCTACTACAAAGAATAGAACTGTGCTCATAATACAAAGTTCCTAATTAATGTTAAAGCTCCTTCTCCTTTCATTGTTTGTGATTCAAAATGTAATTCATTTTTTCCAAGAAAATAGGCAGTATATGTGCCTATTAGAGAGTTTGAAGGAAGGCTAAAGGAAACCACCTTGATGTGTGAACACTCCATTGATACAGTCATCACATAATTGCATCCCTGATCTATTACTAAAGAAGACTAATGCATAATCCTTACACAGTAGTAAGAGGGATCAATCATTTTCATTTCTAAGACCTAAAATAATTCTAAGAAGTGCTGAATTTTGAGCATAAAATCTGGTTTCTAATACCAAATGGTCAGCTTTAAAAATATATATTAGAGTAAAGTTATACAGACTGAGAAGGCTATATTTAGGAATATATATTATGATAGGAATATATATATATATATAATATTAATTATATCTAATTATATACAAATATAAATGCATTCATATATTAGTTATTCACAATTAATTATCTGTATAATTAATGTAAGTTAAATATAAAAGGAACATATGTGCATGTAAAAATCCATTAATTTAAAAATTTTTGAGGAAGAATATATGCGAAGTTTTGGAGGGAAGAAATGTAAAGAGGAATAATGCAATTTTACTAATAATCTCAAAAAATAAAAAGAGGAAAAAAATTTCTATAATCAAACATGACACCACCTACTCAAAGTTTTAAAAATTCAACTGATATATGTAGGGCTATTCGAGGCAATGTAAAAACCTAGTGCAGCTGAATTTCCCAGGATTCTCTGAGTGTAACTTTTACCATTACTTGAAGTAATGGAGAAATACAGAACTTGAACTGGCCATCTTCTGTAATCAGGCCATTTCCTCAAGAGGGATTGGGACACCAACCAAGCAACAAAACCTTCTGCCTACAGTCTTGCTTGCAAAGATGTGCTCAGACAATAGAAGCACAAAACTTGTGAGAGCGGTCAATCCATGAATCACATAATTTGAAGCCCATGTCACCAAATGAAGCCATGTTTGATACTGCCTTGATGAGTAGGAACCAGAGGCTGTGGAGCCAAGAGAAAGAGGGGAAAAAACAAAGCAATCAAATGATTCTTGATGCCATTCTCTTACAGGAATAGATCTAGTGCCTGCTGAATAATCTTCAGAGAGGCTTCCTATACTAGCTATAGGAGTAGAAGTAAAATCCCAAAGTCAAACAATAGGTGAAAACAGATCCCAAATTGAAGATCTTCATAGGTTCCCTCCTCTTCGAGCTCAAGAAACCCCTTAGGAGAGGGCAAGATAAATGTAGGAGACAGAAGGCCTGAGAAAAACAGAAAAACACATCCCACCGAACCAGCTAAGAAGATATTATAAAGGCTTACCCAAAGTGACTGAAAAAAGCAATCATATGTTATGGATTTTAGCTTGGTGGGTTCTTTTTTTGTGAGAACCCCCGCCCACTCCCCCCCCCAAATAGGATTGGAAGGGAAGTGTTTCTGACTCTTTTACTCCTTCTAGGCTACTCTTTTCTGCAGGGAAAAAGGAGGGTGGTGGATATGGGGGACAGGTGAAGTCACAGTGGCAGGCAGGACTGAGAGGACTGGAGGGAAGAAAACTTGTTGTCAAGATATATTGTATGAGAAAAAATATTAATCTAACATATGAAATTTAATGTGATGATATTCTGCATCATCCACATTGTTCTGAATTAAATAATTTCATTCTATTTATGGATAATGTGACTAAATTGTGTAGATAACAGCACACTTTTATCATATCATTGGTTTATGGGTACCTAGGTTGATTTCATAATTTCATAAAATTTTATATAATTGTTAATGATATTGTAGGAAAAGTAGATGGGCCGGTATATTTGTTATATTGACAAACAGTGTACAACAGAATGGTATCTCTGGGTCATATAGTACTTCTCTTTCTTTTCATTATTCCCTTTCTTTTTCTTAAATCTGTGTGTGTGTATGGGTGTGTGTGTGTGTGTGTGTGTGTGTGTGTGTGTGTGTGTGTGCATGCTCACACGTGCAGGTGTATGAAAAAAAAATTGAAAGTATTAGTGGAATAATAATTAGTGGACATCGTTGAATGAAATTGACTTTAAGAACAAGGACTAGACAACAATCCAAAGTAAAAAGAAAAAAATTGCTGAACAACATATTCCTAGTGATTGTTTCCATAAAGTGTTGTTCAATAGGAACAAACCCTGCAATTTGATCTTGGCACGATTTCTATGTAAAATAAAGACAAAATGCATTTTAGGGGTCTTTACATTTTCAAACAATGGTTTTAAAAAGAATATTGATAGATAGTTCATAGCAGTGGAATTCCAAGAAAGCTAAAGAATTGGAAACATAACCAGCTTCTTACTTAGGGCTCCTGTTGCTGTGAAGAAACACGACAACAAAGGCAGTATAAGTGAGAAAGAGTTTATTTTGCTTACTCTTCCACATCACAGTTTATAATTGGAGGCACCAGGACATTAACTCAAACAAGTAATTTGGAGGCAGGATGTCTTGCTGAAGCCATGGCAGAGTGCCACTTAACTGGCTTGTTCATTATAGCTTGTTCAGTCTGTTTTCTTAAAGACTTCAGGATTCCTAATTCAGGGGTGCCCTCACCTGTAATGCAGTGGATCCTTCCCCATCAATGACTAATTATAAAAATGCCTCAAAACCTTGCCTGCAGTCTCATTTTATGAAGACATTTTTTTCAACTGAGGCTCAATCTTCTCAGATGACACTGGCTTGTGTCAAGTAGACATAAAGCTAACCAACGCATATAGTATCTATAAAAATACCATGGTAATATTTTTAACTATATTATATCAATACACATTCAGGTTTATTTGTGGTTTTATAAAGAAATATTTTATTTTGTTCTCTATTTATACTTGCCAACAAAGAAAAACTAGAGTTAGTAAAATTGACATTCAACTGTTCAGATATGTGAAAATATGGAACTATTTAGTGATTTTGTTTGCTTATTGCTTTTTTAAAATTTATAAATCCTATCATTTTAATGTGAAGTTAAAACTATAAATGTATTACATAATGGGAATAAGGTGGAGGAGTGACATACACTCATAGTTTCAACCATTTGCAATGTTGAGACAGGAGGATCACTGGAACCAAAGAGTTAAATTCAATCTAGGTGATAAAACAAGACCTTCTTTGTGAAATGCTAAATCTAAAATGATGACAACCTTGGTGGAATATCTTATCACAGTTGCAGCTTTAATCATCAGTAGACATATTTGCATAGGTTTATATGTTATGGGAATTCCTTTTATTGTATATAACTTCCTAATATTAATCTTTTGGTTCTTAAATGAGTTAAAATATTTTATCTTAGTCACTAACCTGTCTTTTAGATTTTCTTATGGTATCTTCTGAAAAAAAAATAAACAGAGAGAGCAAGAGAGAGAGAGAGAGAGACAGAGACAGAGAGATATTCTTGGTTTAGTGATAAAATCAGGGGCTCTCCTTGTGAATTTTTACCTTGTGATCCTGTTATTATTATGATTTTAACAGGACGTTTAAGACTTTATAAACTTGGAGCTGAAAATACAGGTGTTCTCCTTTCAATGTGCTTCATGACTGTAATTTAGTTTCTCACCAAGTGTTCTTGCTTTTCTTTCTTTATCACAGTACATCAAATAAAATAAGTCTTGGTGGTCTCACCCCAATGATCCATAACCCTGAACACAACTCTGACAGAAGAAGCCTGCTTTACAGGAGACTAAGCCTAAGCTAGCATTACAAATCTTAGAGGCAAAGCTGTTATTCAGAACTCCAGAGGCCATATGGTTACCTGGAACCAAATAAGTCATTCCTTTATGTAGAACCACAGAAGTTATATCTATTTCCAGAGCCTCAAAAATCCCAGAGGTCAGTCTGGCAAAATCTCTAAAAAGACATGCTACTGATGTGAAGATTCTCTGGTCCCCAGAATCAAAGGTCACTTAGGTCAAATGACTAGAAGGGATATAGAAACCAAAGGAAATAACAACCCAAATCCATCCATCAAAGATAATCTCAGGAATCAGTACCAATGAAACCTATTATCATTACAAACCAGATGATTAGAGGCAAGCATAAGAAAACAATCATTAAGCTGGGTGTGGTGGCACATGCCTTTAATCCCAACACTCTGGAGGCAGAGGCAGAGGCAGGTGGATTACTGAGTTCGAGGTCAGCCTGGTCTACAAAGTGAGTTCCAGGACAGCCATGGCTATACAGAGAAACCCTGTCTCGAAAAACTAAAAAAAAAAAAAAAAAAAAAAAAAAAAAAAAAAAATAGTAAAGAAAACAATCATTAATACCCCATAGAATATGGTACCACCAGAGCTCAGCTCCACAAGCCTTACATTACAACAAGCCTTGGATATTGCAGCACAGCTGAAGTTCAAGAAGAGGAACTACAGACAAAAGAATCACCAACAGAATAGAAGAGATGGCAGAGAGAATCTCAAAGAAGATAAAATAAAAAAAAAAAACATTAACAAATCAGTCAAAAAATGCTGAATATAAAAAATTTCCTGACACAAAATATTCAGGAATACTCAGATGCCTAATAATTATGTAAATAGAAGAAAGAGATAATTCTTAGCCCAAGGATCAGAAAATATCTTCAAGAAAATTAAAAAAAAAATCTTCCCTAAAGAAAATGATGATGAAAAAAGGTATAAGAAGCTTACAGACACCAAATAGATTCCATCAGAAAAGAGTATCTCCCCATTATATAATGATCAAAACACTAAATGATGCACAGAGCAAAGTTAGACAATTAAACACTACAAGAGAAAAGGGCCAAGGAACATACACACATAGATCTAGTAGAATTACACCTACTTCTCAGTCGAGACTCTAGAATACAGAAGGGCCTAGACAGATACCTAGCAGAGTTTAAGAGACCACAAATGCCAGCACAGAGTACTACATCAGGCAAGTGTTTCAATCACTATAAACAGAGAAAATAAGATAGTCCATGACAAATTCAAATTGAAACAGTACCTATCCACAAATCAAGCTCTTCAAAAGATACTAGATGGAAAACTCCAAGCTGGTTAACTACATCCAACAAAACATGTAAAATAGTTTCACATTAGCAAAACCAAAGGGAGATACACACACACACACACACACACACACACACACACACACACACACATACACACACACACTACCATACCACTGCCACAATAAAGATAATAGAATTAGCAATCATTCATTATTAATACCTTCCAGCTTCCAATATCAATGGAATAAATTCCCAAAATAAAAGAGACAGGCTAACTTAATGGATGTGGAAACAAGAGCCATGTATCTGCTGTACTAAAGAAACACAACTCAACATCACAGATCAACAGTACCTCAAAGTAAAGGTATAGAAAAATTTCTTTCAAGCAATCTGTCATAGCCACTCTAATATCCAAAAAACAGAGTTTCAAAGAAAATTAATCAGAAGAGATGGGTAATGGCACTTCATACTCATCAAAGGGCAAATCCAAAATGATGGCATCTTAATTTTTAAGATCTATGACCCTATGGTGGGAAGGGGATGTTTCTCGTGGTTTTCTCTGCATCGGGGACCCTTGTCCTTCTGGGTTTCCTTGTCCAAATTTCATGTGAGGGGAGGGGCCTACTCTGTAAATTTTTAAATTATGTTTGGTTGCTATTGATGGGAGATGTGCTTTTTTCTGTAGAGAAAGACAGGAGTGTCTTCAGCTTTGTACAAAGTGATAAATATGGATCTACTTTAATTTTTCTACATACAGACTACCAGTTAGACCATCACCATTTATTGAAGATGCTATCTTTTTTCCACTGTATTTTTGTTTGTTTGTTTGTTTGTTTCTTTGTCAAAGATCAGGTATCCATATGTGTGTGGGTTTATTTCTGGGTATTGGATTCTATTACTTTCCATTGTTTGACTTGTCTGTTTCTGTACCAATACCATGCAGACTTTGTCACTATTGCTTTGTACTACAGCTTGAGGTCAAGTATGGTGATACCCCAGAAGATCTTTTACTGTTAAGAATTGTTTTGGCGATCTTGGATTATTTGTTTTTTTATATAAATTTGAGAGTTTCTCTTTCCATGTCTGTGAAGAATTGTTTTGGAATTTTAAGGAGGATTACATTGAATCTGTAGATTGCTTTTGGTAAAATGACCATTTTTATTATGTTAGTCCTACCAATCCATGACCATGAGCGATGTCTCCATCTTCTGAGGTATTCTTCCATTTCTTTCTTCATGGATTTGTACTTCATCTCATATAGATCTTTCACTTGCTTGCTAAGAGTTCCACCAACATATATGTGGGCCTACTATTTGTGGCTTTTATGAAAGGTTTTGTTTCCCTAATTTATTTCTCAGTCTGTTTAATCATTTGCATAAAGGAAGGCTACTTAATTACTTTTTGAGTTAACTTTATATCCTACCACTTTGATGAAGTTTTTGATCAGTTTAGGATTTTTCTGGTGAAATTTTGTGTGTTTTGTGCATACTATCATATCATCTGCAAATAATGATACTTTGACTTCTTCCTTTCCAATTTCTATCCCCTTTATCAAGACCTCAACATAAAACCAGATATACTGAATCTAATAGTGAACAAAGTGGAAAAGAGCTTTGAACTCATTGGCACAGGGAAAATTTTCCTGAACAGAAAACCAAGGACTTAGGCTCTAAGATCATCCTTAGTGAGGTAACCCAATCACAAAAGAAGTCACTAGATATGCATTCACTGATAAGCGGATATTAGCCCAGAAACTTAGAATACCCAAGATACATTTTGCAAAACACANGAAAACCAAGAAGGATGACCATNGNGTGNATNCTTCATTCCTCCTTAGAATAANGAACAAAATACCCATGAAAGGATATANNTACAGAGACAAAATTTAGAGCTAAGATGAAAGGATGGACTATCCAGAGTCTACATCCGGGAATCCATCCCATCATCAGCCATCAAACCCAGATACTAATGCACATGCCAGCAAGATTCTGCTGAAGGGACCCTGATATAGCAGCCTCTTGTCAGGCTATGCCAGTGCCTGGCAAACACAGAAGTGGATGCTCACAGTCAGCTATTGGATGGAACACAGGGCCCCCAATGTAGGAGCTAGAGATAAAGTACCCAAGGAGTTGTAGGGGGATGCAACCCTGTAGGTGGAACAACAATATGAACTAACCAGCACCCCCTGAGCTCAAGTCTCTAGCTGCATATGTAGCAGAAGATGGCCTAATCAGCCATCATTGAGAAGAGAGCCCCCTTGGTCTTGTAAACTTTATATGACCCAGCAGAGGGGAAGGCCAGGGCCAAGTAGTGGGAGTGGGTGGGTAAGGGAGCAGGGGTGGGGGTGGGGTATAGGGAACTTTCGGGATAGCATTTGAAATGTAAATAAAGAAAATAATAATAAATAAATTTTAAAAATAAATAAATAAAAGATAAGTGTGACATTATAAAACTGAAAAGCTGCTATAAGGCAAAAGACGCCATCAATAGGACAAATCAGCTACATTTGTTGGGGAAAAAAATCTTCACTATCCCTCCATCTAGGAGAGGGCTAATATTCAAAATATATGAAGAACACAAGAAATTAACTTCCAAAAATCCAAGTAGCCCAATTGAAAAAAAATTTTTTTCTTCAACCCCAGAGCTAAACAGAGGGTTCACAATAGAAGAATCTCAAATGGCCAACAATATCTTAACGAGATGTTCAAGTTCTTTAGTCATCAGAGAAATGCAAATCAATGAACACTGAGATTCTACCTCACATCAATCAGAATGGCTAAGATCAAAAACTCACATGAAAGCAGATGCTGGTGAGGATGTACCCACAAAATGCTCCACCATACCACAAGGACACATGCCCCACTGTGTTCATAGCAGCCTTATTTGGAATAGTCAAAATCTGGAAACAATTCAGATTTCCTTCAACCTAAGAAGAGATACAGAATATGCTTCATTTACACAATGGAATACTATTCAGTTATTAAAAAGGAGGACATAATGAATTTTGCAGGCAAATGGGTAGAACTAGGAAATGTCACCCTGAGTGAGGTAACACAGACTCAAAAATGACATGCATGGTATGTGCTCACTGAGAATTGGGTAATAGCTCAAAAGTACAAAATACCTAGTATATAAGCCCCAGACCATTTAAGAATTATAACAAGCAGAAAGGCCCAAGTAAGGACACTTGAATCCTACTTAGACGGGGGAAGAAAATAACCACTGGAGGCAGAGGGCAGGAGGGACCTGGGTAAAAGAGGTGAGAGGGAGGAGAAATGGGGATCCAGAGCATGTATGGAGGAAAACAGGAGGGAAGTCAGGAGAACGAATGGAAATAAACAGCCTTGAGGGGGATAGGAGGTGGAGGGAGAGCTCCCAGAGACTGAGCCATCAACCAGGCAGCATATAAGAGCTGGTCAGAGGCCCTTGGCACATATATAAGCTGTTGACTGCCTAGTCTGTCCTCAGTGGGAGAAAATGATCTGAAGCCTTGAGAAACTTGAGGCCCCAGAGAAGGGGGAGGCCTGGTGGTAGGGGAAGAGGGGAACAACCTCTTGGATGCAAGTAGGAGGAGGTATATGATGAGGAATTGTGGGAGGGGTGATGGAGTAACAACTGGAATGTAAATAAAAAACAGTTTGATGTAAAATGAAAACTTTCCTGGAAGTCCTTTTTAAACTCCAATGATTTTATTTTCAAGAAACACATACGCATTTTTGAAAAATCATTGAACAAATTAATAAACTACCAAAAATTTAAGTATGTTTTATTAATAGTCTATAAATGAATCTCAATAGTCTCAAAGGAATTAGTTCACAGTCCTGTTGGCAAAATGCAGGGTAAAATAGACAAATATGGACAAAACCAAAGAAAGATACTCTTGATTGCATTATGAGAGAAGCAAGATTATCAAATGAGAAATACATGATTTTATATATGGATTTTCAAGAAAGAAAAAGTGAATTATGTGTGAGAAAGGAAAGGGTTCTCTTTTATGGGACTGGTTTGACCTTGTACATTAAAAAAAAACAAACAAACAAAGAGAAACCATTTCTCTGCACACTGGTATCTGGTCTTTCATCTGCTTCTTCTTTTTATGTTGAGTAAGGCCAAGCACTAGAAGAAAGAACATCTCTGATCAAAAAAGGTACAATTGTTCCCAGAGTGAGAAAACATTTTGAATTTCACAAATGAAAATAAAGCAAATAAAAATAGTGCAACAAATATTGAACAATTTTGGTCTGTATATTTAAGGAAAAACTGCAATTGAAAAATGCTGAAAATTATTGCTTTATTCTCCAAAAAGGTGTGCATAAGCAGCATATGAAATCTTCTTTCGTCATTGACAGGACACAATGACATATCACTCCTCACTCTAACTGTCTTGTAAATGATGCTCCTCTGTTATGAGGAATTTATCCAACTGTTTACTATTTGCTGGGTTCTTTTAGAGTACAACAAATTAATCTGAAGATAAATATTGCAGCAAAATACTATGTTTTCTTCAGCATTATTTTACTGAGAGATATTTTTTCCATAAAATTTCTTTAACCCCAAGGAGAAGTTTTTACAGTATAAAATCCTGAAATCTTTGAAATAAATTGCATCTCAGCTATTTTAATAATCTTCCATAATGACATGGAGAAATGATTCTCTATATAATTATCCTTAATGTGAACATATGACTACTAAATCAAAAGTTTGTGTTCAAAGCTTTCTAGTAATAAACTGTTATTTTACAGTAAGGTGTTACAAGCTAATATTTTGGCAGTCAACTGTAGCTTTTTGTTTTTCTTCTTCTAAGAAGAAAATAGAAGATGACTAACAATTTTATCATTTGAATTTACTACAACTTTGAGCAACTCCAACCTCCTTTGAGGCTCACACGGTTCATCCAGTAGCTTTCCATAGATGGCAGTACTTTTATAGGGTGGTGATCAGCTCACTGGGCTGTAACTGAATTAATTAGTTTCATTTTTCATTCATTAAATATTGAGCCCCACATGTTCTACAATATCATGGATGACTGACTCCTTTGTCTTTTACTCCGCCAACTTCTTAGGCTAGCTATCATTATACAAGTAGATTGAAATATTGATATTTTGTTAAATTTGTAATAAAGTTTTGTTTTTTAAGAAGACCACCCAATTGCAAGTCACATCTAAGGAAATATCAATATGCCTATTAATCAATACTTTTCATTCATCTATGCAGAGAATATGTGAACATCAGTAGCATACGTGTATATATTTAATAGATTACACGTCTACTATTTGTCAAAGTATTGTCTAAGTGAAATATTATTTTATAAAATAGTGTGAATAATTTCATTTTATTCAGAGAAACATTAAGAATAAAAAATGAGCTAAGTCAAAAATATTAAAGTTTAAATTTAGGAATATTTCCTTAAATTAATTTTATAATTACATAGATATTAAATGTAAATAGTGTTTAAATATCTCTATATATTGAATGCAAATCATCAAATCAAGAATTCTTATGGAAATTTTCCCAGCTCAATAAAGAGGTAGAATTATAGAATGTGCCAGTTTGAACATTCAGTATCTGTAATTAGTCTTGGAGTCCTGCCCACTATTGGGCTTACTGAAATCCTCTTATAGGATAGGGTAGTAGCTCATAAAACCCTCAAAGTGTATAGGCAATGCACAACTGCATGGGAAAGACTCCTCAGTTGTGAGACTCATAAACTGCACATACCTTCTGCAAGGAATCCTAGTTAAACTCATTGGATAATCACTCCGGACTAAGTTGAAACAATTTCTTTTATCTTCCAGTGGTAATCTCTTTTTGTGGCATGTATATTTTTTTCATCTTTCCAGAAATTTCATACAACAGATAAAAACAAGTGTACAAATAGATAATACCATAAACAGAATGCTCACTTCCTAAAATTAGATATAAATTTAAGGGAATGCATGGATACCACAACTGGAAAGAATCAAAGCCTTCATAAGTTTAAATTGTATTCACTATAAAAATGTATGAATTGCTGGGCGTGGTGGCGCATGCTTTAATCCCTGCACTTTGGAGGCTGAGGCAGGTGGATATCTGAATTCGAGGCCAGCCTGGTCTACAGAGAAAGTTCTAGGACAGCCCGGGCTACACAGAGAAACCCTGTCTCGAAAATCCAAAAGAAAAAAAAAGTATGAATTGAGGAAAAATAAAGTATTTTAATGGCATCAAAAGAACATCTTGATAAAATAATCTGAAAACAAAACATTAGACCTTTTAGTATGAGCACAATTCACAGAAAAAAATAAAATAAAATGAAAGGTAGCCGAATACTCAATATGGATTATTTATATGTGAATCTGTATTTATATATGCAGCATTTCCTAAAGTGCAAGATTGTTTTTTACTCTAGCCTCTATAACATCTTCCTCAACAACTCATTTGAACTTACATACTTATTCTTTTAGCCAAAATTTGTCAGCCATTATTCTATGAATGTAAAAGAAAACACAATTGGAAACTTAAATATACATGATGTATTTTCTAAATACACACGTGAAATTTTATGTGCTTTTTTAGTGTTCTAGTTAAAACTTATCCTTTTTGCATGTTTTTTTTTATGTTTTGATGAATATGTACAACATCCAACAAAATGATTCAAAAAGAAAATATAATATTTTACATAGAAGAAAAAAGGCTTTTAGATAAAATGTACCTAGTTGTCTATAAGGTCTACATTATCTGTAATTGTATAAGTACAGTACTCCCTTTTAAAATGTACCACATGCTACTACTATGTTGGTAGTAGATATAGTGAATACATCAACGACTAACTTTTTATTGTCTCTCTAAACCAAGTATTTCTTTCCTTTTATTATGTTTAGTACACAGTTTTGAATCCTTCTCTTATCCACTAATTTTGTTCTGAATAAATCTATGTGTTTACTATAGTCATCACACTTTAGTAGAACAAATACTGGGATTCAGTATAATAAATTCATGCTGAAGTCCATCTATTCGTATTTATCTAATAATAAGTCTACAACAAAACGTTATTATAACCTATGTGTGACTTCTTTTTTTTTTAAAGATTTATTTATTTATTATATGTAAGTACACTGTAGCTGTCTTCAGATACTCCAGAAGAGGGAATCAGATCTTGTTAAGGATGGTTGTGAGCCACCATGTGGATGCTGGGATTTGAACTCTGCACCTATGGAAGAGCAGTTGGGTGCTCTTACCCGCTGAGCCATCTCACCAGCCCCTATGTGTGACTTCTTAAAGGAAGAAAATAATATGATTTCTAAATGAGCTATTAACAGAATGTCTGATAATAAAATAATTTGCTTCTTGATTAAAAAAATTGATCAAGATTCAGAATTAAAATCATTTGGAGCATCTTAAAGTCTTGGAAATTAAGGAGAATATCTTGTTTACTATTAGTGCTTCCCTTTATTCCATTGCAACTGGATTTTTCTTAGTGTTCTATGCATTCTATGATATATGTATGAATCTCAACTAATATTTTCAGTTTCTTCTCTTTTTATATATTTAACTCTTAAGATTGAAAATTTCTTTCAAAAATATTCCATTATTTTTAGAGCTATGCATTTGGATCACAACATAAATCTTAACATTTGTAGAGATATCTACTGATAGTGAATATCAAGGTGCTGGAAATAAGCATGAGCTGTTAATCCTGGTTCTGTTCCTGGCATCTACGTGGTTGTCATTACAGTTTGTAACCAAAGCTCAGAGTTTTGGATAGCCTTTCAGATCTCCATGTCCACCAATCCGGCACCACACGAGGTACACATCCATACAACAGACACTCATGCGCGCGTGCGCGCACGCGCACACGCACACGCACACACACACACACACATTTATATATTAACCTACATAAAACTAAATAGATAAGTGTTTTTCAAAATAAATTAATAGAATGCTTAAAATTCATGTTTAAATGAATGGATAGATCTCTCAGCTGTGGAGTACTTGTACTTGCTTGAAGTGTCTATGGTACACAGCTGATCTCCACCAGCATAAAAGTTTTATCACAGATAAATCCATAACATTTTCATTGACAATTTTTTGTGTTTGTTACGCTTTATTGCTAGTTCCTTAGGGAAGAATTTCTATACCACAATTTTTCTCTGAAAGTAGTTCTAGTATATATCGATATATTAGTACTTTTAATTCATATTCATTATATCTAATGTAAGCTTAAGTGAACAGATCATGTTAATTACATTTCTATTTATTTCAGTTTGATTTTTAAGTTTAATTTGATAGCTCTGACAGAAATATTACCACCAGATTATTTTAAAGTAAAATAAAAATTCAATATGTTTTCAAAAGTAATTCTGAGATTTTAAGTTGGGTATATGTATTTAAAGAATAGATTTAGGAAGGTGAAAAGTATCTATGTAACCGGACAGATTTTAGCACTATTGATCTGGAATAACTAAAGTAAAACCCTCTTGGAATTTTTCTTTTATTGTTTCTAAAGGGAGAAGGTAGAGGAAGAAGTATTTTGACGTGTAGAGTAGCAAAGATTTATCAGGTATATCCTGTATTAAAATGATCTACTGTACTGCCAAGTAACTACCAGCCTTGAACTGCTGCTCAGGTTCCTTGTAGTTAATAATCCTGAGTGTTATAGGGCCATCTTTGAAACATATTAACTGTGCTACACTATTAAATGTCTGTACATGAAATGTGTATCATTATAAATGAAGAATATGGGTCTATGGGCATTTGAGGATAATTTGATTTTTCTGCATGACTTATAGGTATATGCTGAGATAAGTTAATCCTTAAGAGATGTGTAAGTAATATATTTTGAATCACTGGAGTAAAACTGGATAATAATTTATATGGCTTTTAATGGGGTGCTGCAGCCAAGGTAAATAGGACATTCAATAGCACAGAGATGTTGTCAGTGAACTGTTTGTCTTCGGCTCATGTACGTGGCCCTTTTATAGAAGCATCAGTTTACTTAACTTTAATGCATGCAGAAACACAACCTTACACAGACACAGAGAGAACATTTCATACCCTATTCTTAGTACAGTTTGAATAGATATTACACAATTAATATTCAGTGTTGGATATTTTTATTTAAATTTTCAACTTGTCATAAAGCAAGCAAATATATTATAGAACTATCTTGCTAAATACATAAATATTTACAATGTTATAAGTATTAGTGATTATTTATGTAAACACATAAAAATAGACTTTATTTCATAAATGTAAAGTATGCCATTCCTTTTTTCCTTGGGTTATTTCAGGATCTTCTTAATACTATACAGTTATTACCTGTGATTATATCATTGTTTCCTTCCTTCCTTTCTTTCTTTCTTTCTTTCTTTCTTTCTTTCTTTCTTTCTTTCTTTCTTTCTTTCTTTCTTTCTTTTCTGTTTGTTTTTTGATTTGCCAAATAAGATATCACTCTGTGTTACTGACTGTCCTCTGTAGATCAGGCTTGCCTAGAACTCAAAGATCTGCATCCTTCTGCTTCCCAATCACTGGGATTAAATGATTGTGGTGCTATTTTAATAGAAAATGTTATATATAATTTTTATTTGTTTATTGTGTTTTTAAAGTATTGTGAGAAGTTTATACAGTAAAATATTCAAAAAATGTACATTGGATAAATACTAGATAAGTAATATATTGAAGATATTATTAGACACAGAGCTAATATTCACTCCACATATATAAAATATATAATATATTTTAATATATTATATTGTAATATACATTATATAATTCTCCATCATCAGCATTTGTTTCTAACTTATTCTAGCCTGGCCTTCCAATATTGGCAGCAATATTTTTCTTTTATGTAATGCAAATTTCCTTTTTAGATTAAATGACTGTAATTCTCGTGCTGCAAGGTGATGGAAATCCTTTAGGGATTAGTTTTCCCACAGCCTAAAATTCAAACTTTTGTATGGATTTCTCAGACCAACCCTCCAAGGACTATGAAAAATGCACAAGGGCAAAAATAATCCAAAGAAATTCTAAACTTGAAGAAAGAATTGTAAGCAGTACTGTCATTTGCTCGCTCTTGTTTATTTTTCCAAAAGTTTTATCTAAGAATTGTACAGTGGTGTACACCTACACACACACACACACACACACACACACACACACACACAGAGAGAGAGAGAGAGAGAGAGAGAGAGAGAGAGAGAGAGGGTTGAGGATTAATGAAGATAAAATGATGGTAGACAAAAGAATGAAGTTAAAAAAGAAAAGATCAACAGAGAGCATATAAAATATACAGGGTTAAGTTTAAAGAATATACAGGATTAAGTTTAAAGAAAATGAATAGCTGGGTAAGGGAAGCTTGCGAGTTAGGGAGGTTTAGAGTGGGGGAAGTCAGATGAACTGAGCAGAACCAGTCCAGCTACTCTGGACTGTGGAATCCTTGACAGACACTTGGGATGCCACTGAGGGAGCCTGGAGGCCAGATGTGCTTTGGTATGCTAGTAAGCAACCCGGGCCCTATTTGTTCCTCTTCTAAACATAGGAAATGCCTCCTATGGTGATGGTGAACAGGAACCATAAGTTCCTGAATACTGGCATTTGTCTAATCATGGAAATTTTAGATACTGGAGCTTCCTTTCTATATTGATATGAGTCATGTAGATAACATTAGAAATATTTTGTCATCTTTGTTTTTGTTTGGTTGACTCACTGTTTCTTTTGTTGTCCTTTTTCTTTTTACTTCTCCGCACACTTGCTACTGTATCAGTTCCTTATACAATAGCAACTTCTCATAATTTAAATTCTGAACTTATGTATTTCTTTAGGATGATCAATTTGATCATTTAATTTGTCATGTGAGATTCTCAAATTTATAACATATCATCCCCTTGGACACATGATAAAGCAGCTTGTGTCCATTTTAGGACAAAAAGCCATCTTACAGTAAAGGCAAACTAGCTTCCATCCTCTTTATGATTAAACCACTGTTTCTCAAATGTTTGGATATACCCCACTTATAACCTTAACTACAAATTGTTCTGTACTGCTTGTTCCAGGAAATATCTAACATATCTATGTTTCAAAAGTTATTATAATCATCTTGTGACTCTAAGTTTGTTTCAATGAAGTTATGACTCCCTTACAATGGCTACCTGTTATTGGGCCTGAGTACTGGAGGCTTTCCATGGAGATCTCTGGCCTGCCCAGGTGTGAGGGTTCAGGCAAAGGGGGAAGGAACAAGAACAGGGATGGGGAGTCGCCCCCGCTGCCCTCTGCTGCTGCAGCTGCCTCCAACTCCCTCTTTGTTGCCAGTGGCTGGTGTTTCAGTTGCTCCAAGATGCTGCACCTGTCCCTTTGCATTTAGTGGGGCCAGGCTGGGCATGCAGGAGAATGACTAGCCAGCAAGACATGTGTCAGTGAGTCTCTAGTGATGTTTTTAAGAGACCAGATCTCTTCCCAGAGTGGCAGTGTTATAGCTCTTATGACAGAGGCTCTCAGAGTTCTGAATAATTCTCACATACCTTTATTCCTTCTAGATAGGATTCTTATATACAGTTTTGGAGTGGGTCAGGGTCTGACAGCAGGTATTTCCTACTGGCTTTGTCTGAGAGTTTGGGAATACCTTATCTACCTGTAAGAGGGCTTGTAGTGTTGCTCCTATGTGACCTCTCTACGGGGGCCTGTGGGGTTAGAGCTATGTGACAGGAGCCTGGTGTTTAGGAGCAGTGTGAAACCCCTTCTGTCCCTTAAGGGTTATCAGGGTGTCTAGCCTTAGCTCAACTATGAACCAGAATACCTTTCACAGCCCACCACCTCCAACTCCTTCTTTTTCTCTTTATAAAATAGAGGTGTGATTAGAATAACTCTCTCCTATGTTGAGAACAGTTTGATATGGAACCAAGACCTGATTGGTAGTGATTTTTGTAATGTTGCTCATCTGTTGCTTTAGAAGCTGAATGAGATATGGTGTAAAGGATAGCAAGGCTCTAATGGCTAGTATGGGGCTAAGGAGGGTTAGAGTCCAGGCTACCAAGGGGTTAGAGTACCAAGGGAAGGACTGTAAGGAGTATTGTATATCCAGAGGTTTCCCCAGAGCTTTTTGTACATTTGTATATCTTGTTTTACCAGCCCAGATTTATTGATATAGAAGCAACATTCCTCCCGCAGCAAAACACAAATCCCTCCCTCTTCAGCAGTCAGTAAATCCAGGGCCCTCCATTTTTGGAGACCAACTCCTGCTAAGGAGGTTATCTGGCATTGAAGAGACTGAAGACTGCCTGTAGTGGAAGCAATTGCCTGGTCAAGCTTGTCTTGGAAGTTGCTGGCCAGTTATTGTGTGTGGACTAGGGTTGCTCCAGCAGTTCCTGTCACACCCAAGGAGACAGCAAGGCCGAGTCCAATGAGCAGAAGGATGAAGATCATTCTCTTCTTTCTGATTCCTCCCATCTGCAAGGAGAGTTCTTCAGGTTCATACAGATAAACCTGGGGGACAATTATCACGGGTTGACTTGTTATGACTACTGTGTTCCAACTTCTCTGCAATCGTGTCATTATGGCTAACTTGCTATGTTTATGCTCTACTCCTGTAACCTTATTTTGCCTGCCCAGATCCTTAGCATTGGCATATAAAAACCTTGTCTTCCTCATGTCCATTGGTTAAACTTTGGTCCCTGTTTTGAGGTACAGAAAGCCTGTGTACATGAAGAAACAAAGCTTACTTTAATTAGCTGTTGACTTTAATTAATGTGGCCATGAAGATTTGACTTGTATAGTGCAACTTTTCCTGGAGTGACCATGAATGAATGTTTATTCACACCAGAGAAAATACTAACATAGATTGAAAAATGAAAGCACCCAATTTTATTGAAATTATATGGGTCTGAGTGATGGGAGGACACTTAGGAGAGTACAGGGTACTCAAAAACAGAAGCCTCAGATAAACGTTTGACCCAGTCCTGGTGACAATTTACAATTTCCTACAGATCTTGCAAGTACCATGACTAGTGTTCAGTCTTCTTTTAAGTAATCACTAGTGCTTATACAACACTGAGGGTGATTTTAAAAATCTTGTAAGTTTACAGGCATTATGAAACCTTATAATCTGACTCCTATCCCCCCAAGGAATTTCTTTTATAAGACCTACCATTCTCTTTACCTTTTCATTTCTTTTTAAAAGTCATACTTTTTAAAGTCTACTTTATGAATGAACCCACAGAAATATGTATATATATTTATATATGGTATAAAATATGGCATAAAATACAGTGTGTACTGGATAGCTTTGTGTCAACTTGACACAGCTGGAGTTATCACAGAGAAAGGAGCTTCAGTTGGGGAAGCGCCTCCATGAGATCCAGCTGTAAGGCATTTTCTCAATTAGTGATCAAGGGGGGAGGGCCCTTTGTGGGTGGTGCCATCTCTGGGCTGGCAGTCTTG
>NC_034597.1:84082151-84098805 GCF_900095145.1 Mus pahari | reverse complement strand
GCAGAGGCAGGCAGATTTCTGAGTTTGAGGCCAGCTTGGTTTACAAAGTGAGTTCCAGGACAGCCAGGGCTATACAGAGAAACCCTGTCTCGGAAAAAAAAAAAAAAAGGATTAGTGGAAGTTCTCAATATTCTCTGGGAGTGTAAACATTACTTTTCTTTTGTTGCTGTAATAAAAAACCATGCCTAAAACCACATTACTGAAGAAAGAACTTGTTTTGTACTGAGGTTAGATGCTTTCTCCATCATTGCTATTCCTCTTTCTGGTTTCTCAACATCCAAAATTGTCACCAGTGAGGAACAGGTAGTCAAATATGTGAATCTGTAAGTGGGGCATTTCTTTTTTTCTTTCTTTTTTTGTTTTTTGTTTTTTGTTTGTTTGTTTGTTTGTTTTGTTTTTCAAGACAGGGTTCCTCTGTATAGCCCTGGCTGTCCTGGAACTCATTTCTTACTAATTCACTTCAGGGGATTAAGCAGTAATTAATCAAAGCTATAGCTTACTATCTTTTTATAATTTTATGACCAAAATAATTAGTGATCAGTTTTGCTGGTCTTTGGTATCGAACTTTGTCACAGACAGAGAGCAAATACCAACCTCTCAAGGACTAAATCTCCAGAACTATGATCTAAAAAAATCCCTTTGTTTTCATAAAGCGATGATGAAAGATATTCATTATAGTAACAGAAACCTGGCTACCACAATTCAGTCTCCTTAATCATCTTGCTTTATCATTTCTTGGATTCTTCTACTGTGTCTTCTTTTTTTGTGTTGTAAGAACTTTTTATATTATTCAATGAAATGCTACTTATATTTTAGTCTTTAATATATCCAGACATTTTCATGGGCAGTTATGTCATTTTCATCATCACCACAGCACAAATCATTTAAAACAATATATGTAAAACTATCCCTCAATTATTTATAATAATACTTTTATTCATTATTCAACCAATACAAATGAGGCAGACCTATTATATTGTGGACTTTGATCACAGGAAGTCAGATATACACCACAAAGTAATTAACTGGCAAAGTCTCAGAAGCTTACGTTGACCTCATATCTGTCTTTGAAATAGAAGAAATTTATATTGAGGCTACTTTGAGAGTTAATTTAAATTATGTTATTAGGTAATTTTTTGACTGTTTTTCTGAAAGACATATTTTTTTTTCTATTTTGAGGAATACAATGTGCTTCAAAAAGACCAAAATAAATATTGCTTTAAAAAAGTCTTAAAACAAAAGTTTGAGTTGTACACATTTTTTTTGATGCATGCGTGATATCAACCATAGCATTAATGGATATAAATTATTTAAATATTATCAATTGGATGTCCTTTCCATTTGCTTAATTAAATGGTCATTAAAACCCCATAAAAGTAATTTTTATATTTTCCTCTCTGAACTTTTACATATTCTTAATTATTATATAATTTTCAAATGAATTAATATGATATACCAAGAGGTATAGCAAGGAGATAATCTAAATTGAGCATGAAAATTATATTAGATTAATTTAAATTTAGCGTATCTTTAAGCTTTAGTAACGGCAAGCATCATCATATATTAGAGCATCAAAATAACTTGTCTACTGAACCATTGCTCCACTTATGTGTCTGGAAAACTTCCCACAGAATATAGATGTAAGTCTTGTCAATGTAATGCTTATCCTATCCTCATTTGTCTCATCTGTGAACTTAGGAGAGAAAGCACTCCTATTAGACCAGCTCTGGTTGGGATTTGGGTCCAGAGAGCTGTACCCAAGGATTAACTTCGGGGCACAGATGGAGACCATTTGTCAAATACTAAAACCTCTAGATATTAGTGGTATAAAAGAAGATTTTCAATTTTTATATTATGCTGGATATTACAAACATAAATGATTTCAATACATAAAACACATTATACATTACCTTTGCAAATGAAATCTCACATGATACCTAGATTTTTGTTCCAATATTTCTCAGTTTTAATATAAAGCAATACATTGTTATTTTAAAAACAAAAGCTCTTTCAGCAGTCTATATACCTATTGTCTAACATTGCATAATAATATCATTAAACCATATCACAGAAAGACTCTTAAATCAAATATATATTCTTACTTTTATTTCTTTTTAAAGGTACTATATTACAATAGCACAAAAGGTGAGGGATAAATGTAGCAAAAATTAAAAATAATGAATGAAATGGAATAAAAATGTACATATACATGGAATTTCTTATTGTAGTTTGGATAGGAATGGCACCCATCACTCATAACCGTGAATGTTTATTTATTATGGGGTAGTGCTGCATGAGAGGGGTTAGGAAGCACACCTTGTTGGACTAGGCTAAGACTTGATGGAGGAAGAGATTAACCGTGAGTGGCCTTTGGGGCTTTAAAACCTCATCAGGCCCAGAGTCTTTCTTCCTACTGCTTGAGGATCAGGAACTAGAACTTTGAACATCTCCTGGACCATGATTTCTACTTACATGCTGCCAAGCTTCCTACCATACCAACACTGGACTAAAACTCTGAAACTATAAAGAAGGCCCAATTAAATACTTTCCTTTACATGTCTTGCTGTCTCTTCACAGCAATAGAGTACTGACTAAGAGACTGAATATTATTATCTAATAACATATATCATACTAGAAAAATTATAACATATTGACAAATAAAGAACAGTTCATTGGAAATGATTAATATAGTGATGAATGAAATGTTTGAAGATGCTAAAAATACAGTCCATCTTTCTCAAATAAAATTAGATGGTTCAGATAAAGTTCATAAATTAAACTTTCTCAAATAAAATCACTGTCTGATGGGGTAAACTTAAGAGAAATTATGTTTTAGCTTTTGGATTGTAACATGAGTACATACTTATAACATACATGACAAAATTAAGTATTTGTTACTTGCTGATAGTTTTATTTTCTCCATGGAAGCTTCAACAATAATTTGTCAGATACCTAGTTAGAATATGAATTTAACTAAGTCTAAAAATGTTCAGAATATGCACAAAATAGTTATTTATCTTTAAAATTTTGTATATTTTTCACAAAATTTTCAATTGATAAATGTGTTGTATCATGAGGTCTGACAAAAAGATATTCTAAATTGAGAATAAGACTTACATTAAACCAATTTAAATTTTCCTTAGTCTGTTTTCCAGAAATCTCCTTATGAAGCTCTGACTGTAAGATAATCTTTGAACATATGTCCCGGTACTTACTCGGGAACAAGATAATCAGTAAAAATAAGCGTTTAAAGGTAAAAATAGATTTGGTGGGAATTCTTACTATAGATACTCTGTTAATTAAGACTTAATAATTTGGAGATACAAATACTAGTTTCGACTTCTTTGAAAAGTAGAAGTACAAATTTGTTTTATTAAACCTAATAAAGCTGTATCTTAAATCAAGAAATTGTATGAATGATAACATACAGATGCTTATCATGTAGAAATGTGATCAGTGAAAGTCATAAAGCCAGAAAGCTGCTTGACAAAGATCCAGCAAAGCAGAGACAAATGGTGCAATTGTTATGGGCAGTCTTTCTCATTTTGTTAGCATCCTCACATGTTGCATGCTTTTGGGGGTCTTTTAATATTTGTCCAATTTGGGATATTGGATTGATGGAAATTTTCCTATGAATAATTTACACCTGCTCCCAGGATGCTTCTAAGCAGCCCCAGGAAAGTCCTTAGAATATTAACACTCATGCTCTTCAGGAGACACCCTTATCTGCCCTACTTGAAGATCTTCCTTGCCCTGGAGGTTGTGACTCAAATAAAGATGCCAGAAATCTCCTTATGAGGCTCTGACTGTAAAATAATCTTTGAACATCTGTCCCGGTACTTACTCAGGAACAAGATAATCAGTAAAAATAAGCGTTAAAAGGTAAAAATAGATTTGGTGGGAATTCTTACTATAGACACCCTGTTAATTAAGACTTAATAATACACTGCCTGGGACATTGGCAATAGGTCCAGGCTGTCTTGGAGATTTTCTTTCTGTCTAGTGCCCTTGCAACCACAAGATTCTCACATGTTGCATTATGGGATAGCTGAGGGAAAATGATCATAAAAGATAACTCTGTTCTGTCACAGTTTATAAATGAAGACTCACCTTATGACCAAGAGGAAGTTAAAATACATGTCTAGCGAAAAATAAAATGATCTATGTTTTGGAACAACATGACTCTATCCTTGCCTACTATGTACCATATAAATAAAGAAGCACTCTGACGACCAGCCAGTCAAGATGCAAGATTTCCCTGGTCCCTGTGCTTGACTCATTCTTTCCTTGCTGTAAAAATTATTTATTCACTGTCTCACAAACAATATATGTCATAGACTATACCAATTAAAGATAAACAAATATTCCTTATTCGCAAAAGGACCTAACCTAATGTAATATGTTATAAATAAAACCCTGTTATTAATTAGATTTACTCTAAATCTTTGCCTTGGAAATACTTAATTTTATAATCTGAAATTATTTTAAAATTCATTACTGTATTTTGCCATTAACTTATTTTTAGACATTCACTATTAACTTTTACAGATGCATTTTTGTATATCATACTCTGCCTATTCTTACTATTTAAGATACTAAATAAATTTTCTATGATGTGTTTTTTTTTGTTTGGTACTATTGATTTATGCATTTGGGAATACATTCTAGCAGAGATTAGTTTAAAAAAAAAAAAGAACTGCCTGAAGAAAAGATTATAATTCTGAATATCCATGCTAAAAATATCTCTTGTAAAAGTTGTCTAGCTTTCTCACCCTCAATACATTGGATTTTGATGCTAAGTATTTGTACATAGGTTTTCTTAATTTTAAATAACTTTATTCTTTACTATGAATCAAGTTCATAGTAAATTGAGGTTCTAACAAGAAAAAAATCTGCATCCAAGTTTCCTTGAAACCAAGACTCATTTCTTATTTCATAGTAGCCTATTCTGAACTATTCTATTAAAATCAAGACCTCAAACTCAGAGAAAGGGCCTTAGTTTATGGTCTTCTCCCACGTGGATTCATCCTTGTCTTAAGAATGACACATAAGGCCAGGTCTGTGCATTGAAGGTTAGATAAATTATTGTTTTATTGTGCTGGAGAGAAGTATGGAAAGAAGAGTGCACACAGCTCCTCCATTCAGAAACAATGGTTCTTCCTGACATTTTTATCTAATGCTTTTTATCATTTATCACATGCTTGAAAACACTATAGGAATGGACTTGCTCAGTTAAAATATGGTTAACAAGTTTTAATTGAAATGTCTTTTAATGTTTGAAACTAAGCATTTTATCACTGAGTATTGTCATGATGGATGTTTTGAAAAACATTATAACAAAGTTTCATGTTAATATTTTAGAAATTATAAAATTAACAGGTGCTTTTCGAAATTAGTTATCTTTTGTATTGTCATTAACCAAGCATTGTACAACTAAAAAAATTAAGCTAATGGATTAAAAAAACACTTTGATTTTTTAATTTTAAAGTCTTCTGATTCACCTTCTAATTTGCCTTATTTCCAGCGGTTTATTCAAAACTCTCACCTACTTGTACACTGAGTTTCCCCTGCTTAAATTGAGGATCTTTGTTATTTTTGCTTTTTTATCAAAATCATCTTGGAGAGACAAAATAGATTGGCAATCATTTTCTATGTCTTTCTCAATCCTGCCTGCAAGTCTTAGGTCATGATTTCTATCACATTTGAACTTGTCAAACATGTCAGGCCTGAGTGCAGGAGGTCATGTGAATCTGATTGTTACTGATTTTAGTAAAACCAACAGAGAAGAGGTGAAGCAAACAGCCATCCATAGTCTTGACATTTACATAACCTTCAACCAAAGTCTGTCATTTTTGAATGATAAAATACACTTTATCACATTTAAGATCTGCGCTATGTGTGCTAAAATTGTACCTGGTATTTAATTTATGAAAATACGACTCAGTGATTGCACAGGAAAGTTAGTACCATTTAAAGTAATATTTCACTTGCTGTTTTCTAGAATAATGGGTGATAATAGGGCCTCTGGAGAAGCAAAGGAATGTTTAGGGGGCAGAATACAGACTAAGGACCACTTTTAAATGTAGTGGCATTTATGAATTATATTGATATTTCCATGACCAAAGAAGGTAGAGGAAGAATGTACATATAGGAATGGTAATTCAAATAATTCTAAGTGACTTCAGATGTAGAGAGGACAATGTCCACAACTGGGTGCTATTTGTTTCGCGGTACCTAGTAGCCTTCTTGTACTCAAAATTCTACACTTTAACACTTTGTTCTTTTAGTGAAATTACTAAGCCCCAAAAAGGATTACCAATATAAAAAGAAGTGGTACTTAACATATCAAAACTGAAGAGTATGTGGGATGTTTTAAAATGGAAAAATCCATTAGGACAGAATATGAAAACTGTTCAGGTGGCCTTGGCCCTTAATATCCTTAGCAAATAACATTCTTTAAATACAATAAACCTACTATTTGGCAGACCATCAATGCTAGTTCATTATCACAAGGATTCTAGGTCATAAGTTGTGGCTGATTTTGTTCATGTGAGTTGTTTTTTAAATTTTGTATTCTAGTAGTTTGATATTGAAATTGTTGGTATGTATATCAAATATTTTATTCAAAATATAAATAATCATTTATTAGATGTGTTTGACTCCTTCCTTTTGTATCAATTATTAAGATTGTTAAATTTATATTCTTGCTATTCTAAGTAAAATAACAAATTATTCATGTTTACATTTTGTTACAACTGATTAAGTATATGGTTTTCCCTTGGTAATTTTAAAGAAACAGAACATAATATAGCACTGAGTAAAATGTGGTCAGTACTTCACTGCAATTTTGGGTATCTCAATTTGTTTGTTGGCATTTCATATATGTATACCGTGAAATATAATCATGTCCATCGCTCCTCACTTTGCTACTTCCGTTCTTCTCCTGGACATATAAGCAAGTCTGCATCACTTTTGGTGATTTCTTTTCATTGATACTTTTCTAGATTCCACCAAGCCTACTAGATGCTGCCTATATGTGCATTGCTGTATGACTATCTCTGCACCTGCCAGAGGCCATTTAGACAACAACTTAACTAGTGTTACATTCTACATTCTGGAGTTTTTTTTTTAACTCACCATAACATACATAAATAACTTTAATAATATAAATTTTTATTCCTAATGCATTTACATTTAATATGTTCTATTCATTTCATTCTTAAGATTATATATACACATATGAAGATTATAAATATATACATATATATGCATTATATATGTATATATACATATATAATATATACATACACACATATATATGTATGTATATATGTATGAAATCATTGCCCTTTCCTCTACATTCTTTTGTATTCCTAATGCATACCTCTTGATCATGTTCATATTTATCCTCCTTTTGCACTCTCTGATTAATTTTTCCCTGCTCTTTATTATGTGCTCCTATAGAATGAGCAAACTATTTTAACAGAAGAAAACATAAACTACGATATGAACTTGTTTAAACTGTAAGGAAATGTATTTTTCCCTGATGAGTTCCTGAGACTCAGTGACCTTCAAGCTGCCTCACTAATTCAATGATTTCATCAAATCCCTGCATACTCTTCATCCTGCAAATATTAGTGTGTTGGCTTCATATGCAAGTCTTAGCCAGATGACAAGTGCATGTTCCTCCAACCTGATCAGGAGCTACAGCATCTTGACA
This sequence comes from Mus pahari, assembly GCF_900095145.1. Taxonomy (NCBI): domain Eukaryota; kingdom Metazoa; phylum Chordata; class Mammalia; order Rodentia; family Muridae; genus Mus; species Mus pahari. The sequence goes on along the minus strand of NC_034597.1, from coordinate 84,091,085 downwards.
AGGCCATTTTATCATCCTTTGCTTTGATTTTTTTTTATTTTACCATTTACTTCCCAGATGTGCTGCATATTTATTTTATAACAAATAAGTATCAAAATGAAGAGAGTCTGCACACCAACATTCCCACTGAAATTAGTATTGAAGTCGTTTTGTTTGTTTGTTTGTTTGTTTTTTGTTGTTGATGTTGTGTGTTTTTTTCTGATGCACACAGTAGCTTTAGGTGGAAAGATGTAGCTGAAAGAGTAGATAATATTATCAATTATCCAGTATTCTTGAAAGGCGATTCTCCTTTATAAGTGGAAGTATGTAACATCTTATTTTTATAGAAAATATGGTATATAGAGATATTTCTTTGCTTTTGTCAATCAAGAGCATTAATTACTAATATAATTAAAAATGGATTATAACAAAAAAATCTGTAATGACAATTTGATAGTGCTATTATCACATGAATCTAGCCATCCTAATTTTGAGTATGTACGGAAAAGGGAAGATCACCACCATACTTAAGAGACAATTCCTGAGAGGATCATCTGGGGCACTATTCGAAATTGGTAAGCTACGACCTCAATCTAGATGCACTCAACTTGATCTGTGAAATAGTTAATCTGTGACAAATAAATTAATATTTAACATTGCCTTTGCTTTCTATTGCTGTACTGTATCACCGTGACTGGAAACAACCTGGAGAGGAAAAAGTTGGCTTCAGTTTACAACTCTGACATCCCACCCCATCAGTGAGGGAGACTTTACAGACATGGAAGAAATGATGTTGAAATGTCAGACCAAAAGATCATTATATGATTATTTTAGACAATTCCAGGATTTTAGTTCAACATGAAAAATGCTGACTGTGAATATTTTATGATGTTCAGACATAAAACAGCAAGTCTTTGGAGACCATTGTAAATCTAAATGAAAGATTCCAAGATCTAATAAGGAGAAATTTAAAAATTATTTATGATATGCTATCATATTTTCATAACTCAGAAGAGAAATATGAGGGCATTACCAGCCATATTTTAATCTAGCAAACTATATTACATCTTAATCAATTATAATTTTTGACCTTATTACACTTTGACATGACATGTATCATGATTAGCTATCTAGTGTATTGTTTTCTATAAGTAAATTTTTACTAACATAGGACATTGTACTGGGTACTACCCTTTATTCAACTAACAGAATGTGTTTTATTTAGGCATGTTTCAGTATATTTTATTATTTAAATGTACCTGTAATGTTATCATTTTGAATTTAAAAGATATCCATATAAACATCATGACTCATTTACTTTGAAGGCAACAGGAAAACAATTTCCATTTTAAGGGAAAGCCAGATCAAGGGTTCAGTCTGGAATATGGAGGAAGAGGACAGATCAATGGAGAACAAATTCACTTCTGAAAGGAAGTTCATCAAACAAGAAAGATGGTGTTTTTGAAATACATTGATTGGGTCATTAAGCCTTCAAAGTAGTTTGTACACCTTGAAAACCAACATCTCCTTTGTTTAATTAGTATATTAAAGTGTGTAGATTTCATTTAAGAAAATCAGATGGAAGCAGGAGAGAAAGAAAGCATTATCCTTTCAGGTGGCAGCTGGTATGTCTCTTAGTAATAGTTGTCGTCAGCTGACAATAAAGTGTGTGTGTGTGTGTGTGTGTGTGTGTGTGTGTGTGTGTGTGTAGGAAGGTAAAGCCTACTGCAGTCAGTACCAGCACTGTACACCTCCTAAGAGGTATAAAAAAGCAAGCTGAGTGAAAGAGAGTCTCTTTAAGTTACTGCCTTGGCTTTGCAAGATCATCGAGTATGATTTGTGAGCCAACAAAACAAACAAACAAACAAAACAACAAACAAAATTCTCTTTCTTTCCTAACGTTTTCAGCAATGAAACCAAAATACAATAGTAACTTTACATATTCTCTTTGTATATTTTGGTAAAATTACCTAACATTTAAATGTGTATCATAAAAACGGTAGTGTCTTCAAAAATAATCAAAATTCAATAAACCCATATTTGCAATAAAATAAATTATATTTTTGTTTATTATAGCTTGATTATTATAACTTTAAGCCTATGCTACAGTCTTTCTATAAATATGAAAATAATTAGGTGATTTTAAAGCCATCTTGTATTCTGTGTACCATCACACATGTGAAAAATAAAATTTCCGTAATTCTCCTATGGTCCCATATATTTTAGATGATTTTTCTGTTGTTTCTCTGTGCAAATTTTCAATATAAAAGAAACATCTGATAAGACAAAATAAATTAAGTGGGCTACCTGACCCCTTGATTAGTAGATAAATTTTATCTGAACTAAAGTTTGTTATGATATCACATGACGATCAGGATTCATTGGCACATCCACAATTTTTCAGACAGAACATAACAATATTGAGAGATATTATCTGTCCTATATATGAGTCATAGTTTTCAATTCATTTTATTCAGAAATTCTTTAATTTTTAAGTATTTTGTTGGTAAAATGTTGGTAATGCCCACTCATTCTGTCATATTTCCACTTTGTTGTTTTTAATTTACTTATATTTCAACATAGATCCCTACTTGGATTTAATTTTTTAATGTTCATGATGGTCTTCAAAAACATATTTTCTGATGTCTACTGCAATCGTTTATATTATTTATTGTTTCCCTAGATATCAATTTATTTATTAAAAATTTGATATTCTACACAGAGCTTACAAATTGAAGGTCTTTGTTCTTAAATCTTTTTTTGGTGCTAGCTTAAGACAAACATGGCTTTAAGAACAAAGACCCACTGCATTAAACTGTCTGTTCTAGGCTGGGATTCTTTAATATGAACGCTGACACTTTTTCTTCTATATTATATATCTGAGTTTTCTCATAAAAAACTCATTTCTAATATATTTCTAAGGAGTTTGGGGAAATAAACTTTGACCTGAATTTTTAAGTTTATCAAATTATCTTTTGGCAGAATCAGTTTTGTTATTAGATACATCCATGAAACTTTATTTCACTCTATACATTTTCTCATATCTGGTCTTTTCATTCTCCTGGTATCTTTTCTTGTTTCTTTCAAGGTGTTTATTTAGTTTACATGTAAATCTTTTTCTTCTTCCAAGCATTATGCACAGAGTAAGAGAGCAATAAAGCTTGAGTTGGTTTATACCTATACTACCTGATAACTTATCCTTATTCATAAAAGTCCTTTTGTAAATTCCCCTTTGTCTATTTTTTTTGTCTTGCTTTTATTCCAGGTTAGAAACTTTTCATCTTGGGTTCTTCATTTCAGCTCTATTGTGAAGTGTATATGAGGAAGTCACACAGGGTACAGCACGAAGGGCTTAATCATGTTACTCACACCATACCGAGCCCTGCAACTCATCATGGTCACTGCTAGTCAGAGACTGTCATTGAGAAATATTAAATTGTGCAACTAAAACTTATTCAACTTCTGAACAAAGACAGTTTATTGTTGTTTTATATAAATTTGTTCTTCCCATCATTATCTTGTTCTTTTTCTTTATTTCTTTTGTCCACAGCAGGAATCCAAATGTAAAACAGGTAAACTGACTATAAATATGATACAGTTCTCGCTCCTGTTTTCATATAAATTATTACAAAATCTAACTGAATAATGTATTTATCTCTCAACAATTTCCCCACATATCTGTGATATATGTGTTAGAATTTATGAAGGATCTTTATTATTGTAAAAATGCTCGATTGTATTACCTGGTGTTTGATACAATGCGAGGCCAGGTTGATCTACAAAGTGAGTTCCAGGACAGTCAGGGCTATACAGAGAAACCCTGTCTCAAAAAAAAATTGTTTTTTTTTGTGAATTTATCTATCTATCTATCTATCTATCTATCTATCTATCTATCTATCTATCTATCTATCTATCATCTATCTGTCAATAGATCAATCAATGATAGACAGATAGATAGATAGATAGATAGATAGATAGATAGATAGATAGATAGATAGATAGATAGATAATCCCTCTGTGTGTTTATTTGCCCATGTGTCCAGTGTCTGCCAAGGTCAGATTTCATGAGTTCCTTTGAATTATAGGCACTTTGGAATTTTGCAAATTGGTGCTAGGAACAACATAAAACTGTCTGAAAGTGCCCAGATATTTGTTAATCATTCCTACAAACACTTTCCTTGAAGCATACATTTTCATGTGAAGTCACAAACCAGTGATATAAAGTAAATAATTCAGTGATTTACTTGGACTTGATATTTGTTATTTCCACAATTCTTAACCTAAACAAACAAAAGAACAGTAATAAATGAAATGTAAGCAAATGCTTCTACATATTACAAAAGAGAAAATATTAAAATGGGGTACCTCATAATATTTCTCATATTTATTTCTGTTTAGAATAGTTCTTTCTTTTGAAATCTGATTTACTGTTATGAATAAAGGATATGTGTCATAAAGCACATGCATCTGATGATGATTTATTGCTGACAGTCTTCAGATAGTTCGTCGCATGCTGAAAAAGGAGGCAGAGACGTATTTGATCCTAATAATTTCATGAAGACCAAATATGAACACCATAGTTCTTAGTTCTTTATGGTTCTCTCTTTTCTTATTAAATTACAATAGAAGTTAAAATTTAACTTATCAAGTCTTTCAGGAACTGATCATTCCCCTCGCAATTTGTCAAAACACATTATTTTCTGGTTTGTGTTGGCTTATGCCTATTTATACTAAATAAACTTTCATTCTGAAGTGCTCAGCCAAGATGTATTTTTAAGAGGTCTGTCTGGAAAAGAAACAAACTCAAACCTTACAGGACAATTAAGATACGACTTCTTTGAGTCTGCCTTCCTAGAGCCTAAGTCTTCCTTGCTGCCTATCTGTCACTGTCCAGTCCCTGTCTTCATCAGGTTCTTTCTTGTTACCTCCTTCTTTCTTTATTTTGTTATTGATTTGCTGTTGCTGCTATTATTTTTTTTTTTTTGTGATCTTGTCATATGCTTTTGGGGGGAGAGTCCATATATGAGGTGTGCTCAAAGGTGCAATTGGTACTTCTGTATAGGTATGCTGACAAGGACACCCATCACCTTTTAATACTGTTTTAGTTAACAGCAAACACAAGATGAACTGTATAAAAGTATGCTAGGCTCCTGTGTACTGCAACTTGATATGCCAAGGTGGGTTGATGTCCATGGAAACCACCTCTGCTCTGAGAAGAAATGGAAAGATAGATGGGGGGAGGAAGGGAGTGGAAGCTGCAATGGGGATGTAAACTAAATAGATAAATCAGCTAATGATGAATATAATCATAATAAAAAGAGTGGAAAACTATTAGTTTATCTGCAGGATATTTCTGTGTGCTGGAGGCCATTCTTATGCCTGCCTAACACATTCAGCTAATCATAAATAGTATACTTCTGTGCTGTTTAGTATAATACATTTATTGAAATTTTACACCTTTTATTTGTTGTTCATTCATTTTATTTTGTACCATATCTTACAAAACTCATGGAAATGGTAGTTGATCCAGTGTCATTTTGCTCTATTTATTGCCTTGTATATAGTAAAAGATCTACTGTTCATTAGAAATAAAACACTAGAATAATTTATTATTCAATTTTTCTTCATCAAAACTTTTAATACATATAAATTCACCCAAATAAAATATAAACTATATTGATGTCTCCCATAAAAGTATCATTATAGCAAACATAATATTTTTTTAATTTTTTAAAAAAATATATTTGTATTAATTTTTCATACAATAACTCTTGATAATATTCTTTTTATTACCTTTAATCTTTCTTTTACAGTACAGTCATTATCCTTCCCCAGGTCTAACCTCCAGTTGTTTCTCAGTCCATTCCTCTTCCCAGTTTCCAAGAGGATGTCCCAATTGCAATTCCACCGCAACATACTACAACTTTTTCAGGCCAGTGAAAACTGTATTATCAGAGAGCCATTCACCTCGCTTGAAAAGTGAACTGATGGCAAAACTGAGTAGAGATATTTATTTGTGAGATTGCTGTCTTTCATATCCAATTTCAAACAGAGAATAATTAGTGGTTTCCCTAGTAAATAAGAAGGAGAAACCAAATTATGGACTCTTTGGCACCTTTTCTTTTCAGATGCCTTGGATTCAGTCTCCTTGATGCAAACGTTTTCTACACGTTAGCAATATACATGACGTGTGACATGTTCTGCACACTAGTGATTATTTGTTGACACACTTAAATTGGATGAATTTAAATGTGTATTCGCCAGTGTTACTATTTCAAGAACATCAAAGGGGAACTTTAGCCAAAGTCTGAAGAGCATTTGTAGTTAAATTACCCCTAAGGACAAACACTTGCTAAGAGAGTTCCAAAGCGACAAATTATAAATCATGGAAAGGCAATTAGGCTTCTACTCATATCTTATTGAGTACATCAAAATTAAAACTTTAAGTAACATGTTTAATTAATTGTGTTTAATCGGATTTCTGAATTACTTTCAGATTTATCATCAAATCCGTGTAGCTAAGAATGCTATGATTTAGAGCACAAAGCTAATGATCACTTAAGTCAAATAACCTGGCTTTAAATCTTAGATATTCATTACATTTTGAAAACTTGGAAGTATATATGAATATTCCTTTTAATTAGTTTTAATATTTATTGCTCTCTGTCATGATAATTAAATGACTTACCATATGTATACATTTTGCTAAAATGAAGAACATAAATATAAGCTGACTTTGAAAATATGAGAGAATTTATTTGAATTTATAGTCAGTCTTGCAAGTATATAGCTTAAAAGGAACTATGCCGTCTAAAAGTAAAATATATTATAGATTACAAATTCAGTAAGATTCATCATCAATTATCTTCCAGAAATCAAAATACAACACTATGTTGAAGAGTTCTTAGTGAGGTCTAGGTACACTTTGTTCATAAATGATCTCAGCTCTAATGAAACCAGGAGAGAGCAGTAGTCCCCCAAGGATCAAAGTTCCTTGGTTCTCATGACAGAATTAGCATTCACCAGGAAAGGTGAAGTTGGACCACACTCTAAAAATGAGTTCTCACCAAAGGGCAAAGTAAGGAGACATGCTAAAGACTTTATTACTCTAGAGTTACTGTTCAGAAAAAATAAATAAATAAATAAAAATAAAAAGCTCTATTCTCAGTTTTCCCATTGTATCACTGCAAAAACATTGAAATTACATGTGAACAGTGCCATCAAGTTAATTTTACTCCCATGCTACTCATTTCAGAGTCTAACTTCAGTTTCAACCATGCCTAAGCAGGAACTTTGGTGCACCACAGGATTAGCCTAGTATTCACTAACATGGTTTTCTACTTAATTTGGCATAAAATGTAGCTGGTTTTGTTTTTGTAGCACAATCAAACCAGGAAATTGTATTTTAACTGAGTCTTACTTAACTTATTGTACTTTCAGACTGCAAACATAAATGGTATATTATTTTCCTTGATTTTAAATTTGTCAGATATATCATTTCAATATCTAAATATAGGTTAATAAAAGTCTTCCAAATTAGATAAATAAAATAAATCAGTTTAGCAGAGTATACCTGATAAATTACATAAGAGCATATCAAAAATGAAATTAATAATCAATGGAATGAGAATGCAATGTGTATTTTTCACAGGTAGAATGCTATAAGCTATTATCAGTGTATATGTACACGACCTTCTTTGTCCACACATTGGTTGCTATCTCTAATTAGAGATTAGTTCTTTCTTTCTGCCATTCTCATGTCTGTGCACAACAAAATGTTCAGTATTAATGGATTCTGTCTCCCATGACTTACAAAGATTCTAATAGTCTTCTGTGGTGTTATGCTGTTCTGTAAGCAAAGAGAATGAGATTCCAGATATATACAGGACATTATGCATGCACTGTCAGAAGACTTTTAAAACATGTTCCAAACAACTGTATACATTTCAATCATTATTTTACACTACCAAATGTATTATTTTGGGTCTGTATCCCAATTCAACTGAATGGATTTTATAACAAAAATACGTTATCTTGTGATGAAGTTAGATCCCTTTCTCCAAATACCTTTTAAATTAAAATCAACTTTTCTTTTTTTTTCCTATTTAATTAGTATTTTATTTTTTCTTTTTTATTAGATATTTTCTTTATTTACATTTCAAATGCTCTCCTGAAAGTTCCCTATAACCTCCCCCTGCCCTGCTCTCCTACTCACCCACTCCTACTTCTTGGCCCTTGGCCCCACTCCCACTTCTTACCCTGTACTGGGACATATAAAGTTTGCAAGACCAAGACACGATTACATATGCCAGCAAGACTGTGCTGAAAGGACCCTGATATAGCTGTCTTGTGTGAGGCTATGTCAGTGTCTGGCAAATACAGAAATGGATGCTCAGAGTCATCTATTGGATGGAATACTGGGCCCCCAATGGAGGAGCAAGAGAAAGGAACTGAAGGGGTCTGCAACACCAATAAGAGCTAATCAGTACCCCCAGAGCTCCTGTCTCTAGCTTCATATGTAGCAGAAGATGGCCTAGTTGGCCATCATTGGGAAGAAATCTACTTTTCTTTTTGGAGAATTTCTGAGAACTCATAGAAGAAAAGAGAGATTTACTGTTCCATTGTCTCCTTGATCATCCAATCTCTATTAAGAGATAGTAGCTAGGAGAGGTAATTTATGAAACATTTTGATTATTTTCATTTGCCTTTGTAACTTTTTAAATATACATAATACAAAATGTTTTATCTGAAATATTTTGAGTGTCTAGTTTATTATTATTAAACTCACTCATTGTACAACATTCTCTGAGACTCATCACCAGAATGCCATTAACTTTACACATCCGAAACTCTGCATCAATTCACTTCCTTAGTTAGAGTCACACCTAGGTATTTTATATTATTTGTGACTATTGTGAAGGGTGTTGTTTCCCTAATTTCTTTCTCATCCCGTCT
>NC_034597.1:84074647-84082140 GCF_900095145.1 Mus pahari | reverse complement strand
CCTTACAGCTGGATCTCATGGAGGCACTTCCCCAACTGAAGCTCCTTTCTCTGTGATAACTCCAGCTGTGTCAAGTTGACACAAAGCTATCCAGTACATGTATACATGTATGTATGCATGTAAGTGAATAATTAATGAAAACGAGGCTATGAATTTGATAGAGAGCAAGGGAGGGCATATGAGATAGTTTGGAAAAGGAAAGGAAAGAAAGGGAATGGTGTAGTTTATTATGATCTAAAAACCTGAAACGAAATATTTTTAAAGGGTTCTTCTCAGATCAACAAGTGTATCAGCCATTGGGTGGAAAGATGGCACAATGTTTGTGAGCATTTGTTACTCTGCTCAAGAACCTGGGTTTGATGCGAAGCATCCACTTGGTGTTTCACAACCATTCATAACTCCATTTCCAGGGGATTTGATACTGTTTTTTTTCTTTCTTTCTTTCTTTCTTTCTTTCTTTCTTTCTTTCTTTCTTTCTTTCTTTCTTTCTTTCTTTCTTTTTTTTTTTTTTTTTTTTTTTTTTTGGTTTTTCATGACAGGATTACTCTGTGTAGCCCTGGCTGTCTTAGAACTCACTATTGTTGACCAGGCTGGCCTTAAACTGAGAAATCTGCCTGCCTTTGCCTCCCAAGTACTGGGATTAAAGGTATGTGCCACCAACACCTGACTTTGATGTTCTTTTCTTATCTTTACAGGATAAAATCATATATGTGCTACAAATACATCCATGCAGACAAAACAGACAAAAATAAAAAAAAATACACCTAATAAATAGTTTTTTGTATATGTTCCTTTCATACTTTTGTTTTGAATAATTGTCTTCCTAGGCTTGCAGCTGCATTGACCAAGGATATTGGGAATTTCATTTAAAAAGATCAAACTCACATTCCTGGAAGAGTATCTATTCTGCTCTAAGCATTATACATAAAAAAACAATGTTCAATAAAATTATAGCATTATAAATATAAGTACAGATTTACAACTTAGAAGAAGAAATGGTTGGTTTCTATGCAGTAAGTGTAGTGGAAGAGCATATAATAGAAATAGGCTCCTGAGGTGTACTAGAATTTAACTGAAAAGTAAGACCAATTCCTTCTGTATTCCAAGATCTCTGAACGAACACAATAATCCAAAGAACTAAAATTATAAATATCAGACTCTTCATGAAACAACAACAAAATTTAGTGAGTGTTATATGAACTGCAAGCATTACTTTCTTGCATTTAGAAAATATCTTTAAAAAGAAAGTAATGAAACAATATTATATTTTAGTGGCTTGCTACTTACTTGTAGGGAAATAGTTTTATATTCAATATGAACAGATTAAACATCTTACTTTATTTAATTCAGAATATATTTTAAGACTTGTAGTCTAAGACACTCTTGAACATGTTGTTTTGCTTCCCTCTCTTCTCCCAGAACTTTCTAAATTTTAAATCAGTCTAATTCATACTGTTGTCAGCATGCCATGTAAATGTCTTCTATATCAAGGCATAAACAAATGGTAACATATTGCTTTGCAAGTTTTAAGTGAGCAGTCTGCAAATGAGTATGCTTCACTCTCAACCATGTAGGCACTTGTTCCTCATGTTGCTCATTTTGGGAAAAAAAAGTTGGCATTGTACCACATTTATATCATGCTTACTATCAGAATTTCAACTTCTGACTAAATACTTGATGATCACTAAAATTTATCTTTAAACTACAATCAAGGTCCTTTTTTTTCCAGTCCCTTAATTCACATATTTTGTGCTTCTGTAAGAGTTTTGCAACATTGTATATCTAAAATTTCCAATTATTGATGACAAGGTAAAACATTTGTTGTAGTTGCTGGTAAATGCATTCACCTCATTGATAATGTTCTGTGTAGATATCAGATAGTTTGTCATTATACATCCCTAAACCACAATTTCAATTCTGTTATTTTTAGTTAGTGGAATTTTATAAACAGTGGCAAGATAATCATTGAAGTTTAAACTTTTTTATTCTCATGAACATTGGGAATTGCTTCAAGTATTAAATGATTCTTCACATTTTAATCATTTGCCCAACTTTAGTTAATTATTATTTTTGCTGAATTCAAGTTATAGTTTTATATTATGGGCTATTCTTTTAATGTACACTAGATTTTTTATCTGTTTGTTTGTTTGTTTATTTTTTGGTTACCTAGACAGTGTATCTGACCTCAGCTTATCTGATCTGTCATAAATACACACAGTTTTAATTTTTATTACCTGTCATTATACATTTTGAAGAAATCCTATTACTCAGGCCTTATTTTAGAGATAGTGAAGAAGAAAGAAGTTTCACATTGTTTTGCAACAAACTACAGCATAATTCATTCTGCATTCAGGATGTTTGTGTTCTCAGTTCACACAGTTTGTTCTGAGGTTACCTATTTTGCCATGTCTGCTGTCTTTTTGATCCTAGTATCTTCTATTGTTTAAATTTTTATTTTAATTTACAAGTATTCTATGGAAGTAATGATTGTGAGTGGCACTTATAGTTTCCTCTCACCTTCAAATTAGAACTATAATGGACTGATTATATGATTGAAGATCAATGGAGCATGAACTTCAATATCTATAGAATATTTCATTTAGAAAAATAATGAAAAAAAACCCATAGACAGTGAGATGTCTTTCAAATTAGCAGAGCTGTCTTTCTACAAAGCCATTCACTCTGTAGAATTTCTTTACTTTGTTCAGTTATTACAGCCTTTGTCTCAGGTTTACCTTTAAGAAAACATAGGAGTCAACACCACTCTCTAAGGAATTCATGCTCAAAATCAATAGTTGTGCCTTGGTATGGGACTTTGTAGTAGAGAACTTGCCTAGCAGGTTTATACATCTTTTTGTTTGATTCCCATAACTTCTAAGTAAATAAGCAAGTCTTTATTTTAACAATACCCTATTTCTGTATGATGGAGTATAGACCTATTATTGGTTCCCTTGTAAGGATTTTAAGAGTATTTCAACTACATTTGCAGAGTAATACAAGGTGTGTATTACTATGTGAAGACATGTATAATATCCTCAATTTCTGTAACTTATTCTGTTGAAAGAAGAAAAAAATCATTCTTGTATTTTTGTCCTTTTTTTGAAAAATTTCTTTCTTCATGCAGAGTTGCAGCAGGATGTATGTATGTATGTATGTATGTATGTGTTACAGGATTGCATTTTCTTTGTCTTGTTTAAATCTGTTTAATTTCTATCAGCAAATTTCAGGAATCTGAACCAATGTCATTAGCTCTCATGAAGGATATTTTGAAACTCACCTATTCTGGAAAAGGATATTTGCAATACTTTGTTCTCTCTCCAATACCATCACCCTAGCTACCCTTTGTTTTCAAAGCCAAGTTTCTACTGTGCTTTGTAAAGTTTTCTTTATTGTTTTGTTGTTGTTTTGTTTTGTTTTGTTTTGTTTTGTTTTGTTTGATATCTCACCAAAACCACAAGGTACAAAAGCAGAAGTAACAAGCAGGACTACATGGACTAAGAGTCTTCTGTACAGCGAAGGAAAATGATATGGAAAAATAATTCAAGGACAAAAAGCCACCACATATGGCCATCTTGTATGGTCTCCAGAACTGACATCCTCCTTTCTTGGTCACCAAGCATCTCTCCATGTGATCTGCCCACTAGAATACATGTTTCTCCCTTTATGAATTTAATTCTAAACTCAATATTAAAATAATTGAATGCTGATAAAATATTTATGTGTTTATACTTTTGGTAAATTTCAAAATTTAATTCATAAGTTAATATTCAGTCTTTACTTCCTGATTTAGAAGGCAACCTTATTTTAGCCAAAGGTGAGTGATATGTATTCCCAGTGTCTCAAGGTCTTTGATAGTTTCCTAGCATTGACTCTTTCTTGTGTACATTTGCTAATCAATCAAGAAAGTGTAACACACAAGACCACATCAAACTAAGTTAAATGTAATATATTAAATAACTAGATATAGGCTTCATGTCATCTCTTCTATTCACTCAGTAAGTCATCCACTGCATTTTTAGATGAATTTAATTAAAATATATTTAAATTCTGAATTATATTTAAATTCAAAATATCTTTGAAACAACTTACAAGTCTTTACCTAAATGTGGTCTATTTTGTTACAACTGCTAAATTGTCAAAATGAAATATAAGCTGAAGTAAATGTAGCTTTATATATAACTTCGATAAAAGATCAATATACTATTCATTAGTATTCTCTTAGGTTTTTCATTATTGTAGGTTTCCATTTTGCTGATTTATTAGAATATAAACTGTTTTCCTTGTGAGTCTTTCTTTTTTCCTGTGCTCCTGGTTACATTTGAGCACAATATATATTTTAAAGTAATGTCGTATAGTATATAGTATTAATTAAATATTTTTTATTGAAAACTAAGATATTTCATTAGAATGTATAATTGTCTAATTGCTATGAAAACTAAGATATTTCATTAGAATGTATAATCGTCTAATATTTGACAAATATTTATGCTCCAAAGTTGCTGTTCCATTTAACATCTTCGGTAAAGTCTGCAATCAAAACAGCCTCTAAATGGTACGATTACATGTATGGTGCCTGGAACATGATGTACAAGTAAACAAGAGAGCCTGCTTCAGACTGAGAGTTTTCTGAACAGCAAATGAACATACAATGGAGAAAGTAGTTCAGAGAACTACCACATTTGCTGTCATGCATGGTCTCATACATTCTCCTTTTCAGGGGACTCTCAGTAGTTTTGGGTTTGTATTTGGAACCAGCCATAGTGGAATTTTTACATCAGGACAAATAGCAATCTTGCATATATTTTTAATCTTTATTGTATACTTGCACGATTTTATTTTTGTGAGATTTACAGTTCAGTGTTAATCCTGAAAACTATAATTAGGTATTGGACAATTTTTTAAAACATATATGGAAAATATTGCCATAAATTATTAAAGGATTTTAAACGATCATTAATTAAGAATAATTCCATCTCTTTTCCACTAAAATTAAGGATATTATAACATGATACACTTAATGAAGAACAGTAGACTATCCACCTTTCACAATATCTTTCAAGGCTGGAACAAATTACCACACTCTCATTTGTTTTATAAATCTATGCAGCTTGTGTAGGTAAGGGCAAAAAAATAAACTATATTTCCAGGCATTTTCCAAGCCCCCATAACTTTGTTGGCTTTTATGTTTCGATTTATTTTACTAGTTTCTTCACACACATTTTTTTATATGCAGATATTTTATTTTATTTTTTCATATAATCCATATTTTTGTCTTTAAATAAGAATTACTGTATTTTTCTTTGACATTTCATATGCATACAAAATTTAGTCTTATTAAAATCACAGCTAAATCGATTTTATTAAATGTCTACTTTGATTGCATTGGAAACCTAAGAAGTAGGTGTTAATGAGGAATGAATTTTAGGCTTAAGAGTGAAACTATATTAGAAATGATTAGCATTTTTCATATAAATTCCATATCAGTTCAGCCCACTTTGTTTTGTTTATTAATTAATTAATTTATTTAAACTGTCTACTTTTTCCTTGTGAATTTTACATCATGTACCAAATCCCATTCATCTCTTCTTCTCACATCTGCCCTCCACTTTTGTGACCCCACTGCAACAAATGGGGGAAAAATCTCATTGTGAAATCTGTAGTGTGTCACACACAGTGTGCTCTACAACATACCCTTTTGTCTACATTTTCCTGCTGGCAAATGTTCATTGCAATGTGTAGTTGGTCTGGTATGAGGCATCATACCTGTAACCTTGGCCTGCTCTAGCCCAGTAGAGGTGGAGTGTCCACTCTCCCCAGTTGCTTCTTGTAAAGACTCATGGAGAGGGGGAGGACATCTCTCCCTCACTCGTGTCACCAAATGGTAGACAAGGGATGAACCTAACTCTTTGGGAAGAAAAAGTGACCCTAAGACTACCACCAGTCCAGCACCAGGGGTCAAGGTGCAGGGAGCTAGTCTGAAAATGCCACCAGTCCATTGCCAGCGGTCATGGGCAAGGAGCTAGGCTGAGATGACCACCAATCCAGCTGCCCAGTTCTGTGCTAGCCTGGAATGGCTTCTACTATAGGGAGAGGTAGGCAGGCAAGAGAGGAGACAAACCACCAAGGGCTGTGATACCTAGGAAGAGTGAGCGAGATACTTAACAGTGAGCCCCAGACAAAGAACCCCAGCATGGGACAATGCTTGAGGGCCTGGGAGAGGAGGGAGCCCAAGATGACTACTACTCTAGTGCCATGGGACCCAAATGGGGAGCTAGCCTGAAATGGCCAACAGTCCAGTGCAGAACAGGCCTAGGGCAGGGAAGACCATGCCTGAGAGGATCCAGGCTCAGGGCCAGATGCTCAATCCTCATGTAGCACCCTTAGATCACTCCTAAGATGATCCCAGAGACTCAGAGGACCTGGACATCAATAAATGAGCAAGTAAGTGGTAGAGAAGTGGAAGAGAAAGAGAAACAGACAGATGTAGGCACAATGATGAAAGAAAGGCAGAACTCGAAACTGAAAAAGTAGCTAGTGATGCCAATTAGGTTCATGGCCTGTGCTGCCACTAAGGGTCACTGAGCCCAGAAGCTCCAATACCAACACAATAGAACTGACTCTGTTGGCAGTGGCTCAGGGGAGCTGATCCAGGACACTGATCATGGGAGAAATAGTGTATTTATTTTTATCATGTATTCGTGTAATTTGTTGTAATTGAAGGCTTACTGCCTTCATCTGCAAATTTAGGCCTAGTCCTGGAAGCTTCTAGCCTCCATTCTGTCTAACCGAGACCTGAAATGTTTGTTGATGGAGAAGCTCACAGTTTCAAGTTCTCTCTGAACTTGGGCTAGGTGATTTAACTCAGGTGTTCTGGCTCAAACGCCTCTCCAAGCTGACTGATTCAGCCTGGATTCTCTCAGCTTCTCACTAAATTGTTCTACATGGCCTTGGCAATATGTTCCATTCTTCTGCCTCCTTCTCCTTTTCTGGATCATTCAGTCTTCTATGTGTACTAGCTTGTTACCTCTCTTCAACCTGTCTCTCTATCACTGTCCTGGTAAATCTCCCTGTCCCTGTCCCTGTCCCTCTCCCTCTCCCTCTCCCTCTCCCTCTACTTCCTCAACCCCCTATCACCGCTCTCCCCATTCCCACTGCATTGCCCATGAAGTAGCTTCCCTTTCTTCTCTCTTCCCATGAGAGTTGGGAATATCCTATTCTGTCCAAACTCTCTCTGATTTGCCGCTTTGTCTGCCACTCAATTAGACATCACTTTCAATCATGGGTGCTTATTTCTATAAACTAACTTTTCCTTCACTGTTTATGATAGTGTTTTTTTTTTTTTTTTGTATTTGAGGAAGACTTTAAGACTAACCCCAAGTTTCCAATTGCATGTGTATACACATATAACACCAACCTACAAATAGATGCACACACACACACACACACACACACACAGTGTGTGTGTGAGAGAGAGAGAGAGAGAGAGAGAGAGA
>NC_034597.1:84068550-84074595 GCF_900095145.1 Mus pahari | reverse complement strand
AGAGAGAGAGAGAGAGAGAGAGACAGAGACAGAGACAGAGACAGAGAGACAGAGAGACAGAGAGACAGAGAGAGACAGGGAGAGAAAGAGAGAGACAGGGAGAGACAGAGAGAGACAGAGACAGAGACAGAGAGAGAGAGAGAGGCAAAGAGAGACAGAGACAGAGACAGAGAGACAGAGACAATGATCAGAAATGAATATAAACCACTTTGACATGTTTATATTGAATATTGTCATTCTCATGTTGTGAGTCACATTGACTATTAAACTGCTCAAACACTTAATAATCAACATAAAAGGTGAGAAATATTTCAAAGGGTAGCAGAGGCAGTTATTTATTTGATATGGGCAATAGAATAAATATGAGAAAGAAATGAAATAAGAATTTTCTGTGAAAAGTTTTGAATGACAGTGATAAAGTAATGTAATCTATAAAAGCACATAATACAACAGGATCTCTCATTCATATAACCCCATTTCTCCATTATTTGCTGCAATAGTTGTGCATAGATTCCTTATAGATTCTAAAGGAAAAGAATGGCAATGACCAATGTACAATGCTGTTGGACTTGACAGTGTATCTCCACAGAGCTATTTTTGAATGGGTCACTTAGTTCATGGATGCAAATGAGATATGACTGCAATGTGTTTCCACAATATTCTCAAAATGTCATCATAGGCTTGTGGCAGACATGACACCACAGGGTGCTAGTATGAATCCTATAATTGTTTGCCTCAAAGGGAAAAAGTCACTTTTCTGGAAAGCTAATAACTATGAACTGAAATGAAATAGGAATAGACAGTTTTCTAAATGTTGCCCATGGTAGACATTTCCTTACATCATTGTGCTAATTTGTTATTTATGTCTCAGTATTGTGAACTTGACAAAAATGTTTGTAAGAACTTACTCTTCATTCATATCACATTCTGACCTTTAATTGTCACTTTTCTTTGGTAACCTAGTACTATGGGGTATCCATCAGGTATTATGCTGTATCACATACCTTGGTTGTCTGACCACCACTCAAAATGGTCCAAATTTTAAGGCATCGAGCAGAAAACTTCAGAGTAAAACTTAATTATGGTAATCATATATGCAAAGAATAAATGGTTTGAAATTATTTTGGGTGTGAATGAATTGTATAAGATTATTTTGTTTTGGAGTTTAAACATGCTGTTTTATTTAACAGCAATACAAACTCAGAAAGAAAGGCACTTTGGTTCACCATGACAGAATGTTCAGTTTCTAACAGTCCCTAAGAAATAGATTAGGAACTTGATACTGGCCAGTTTTGTGGCTATTTTTATTTTGTTTGTTTGTTTATATTTCTTTCTTCCTTCCTTTTTCTTTCTTTCTGTCTTCATGTCTTTCTCTTTATCTTTTTATATATTCTTCTCTCAAACATTAAACCCCAACTCCAGCATTGTTTTTGGATATTTTAGAATATGTTTTTAAAATATTGAATTAAATGTTTTAATTGAGAAAATCTGTACAGAAATCACTATATTGTTAAAATGGAAAAGGAAAATCCTGTAGGCCTTGCTATTGAAGCTCTCTATATCATTAGTCTCTCTATTTCATTAGTTATCTATTAATTCAGCGAAATTGTATGTTAGTTGAACAAGGACAACACTAATGGTCATTCCAAAGTGGAATAGCAAATCACAACAATGCCTCAACCTTAACTAAAGAAATATTGGAAACTAAGGAAAGTTGGGAGCTTACCAAGAAAAAAAAAAAAAGCACAACACTTGCTTGTCCTGAACCATATTTAGCCCTGAAAATATGCATACAAATAAACAGGTTATATTCTTGCTAGTCAATTTGGCTATATCTGGAAGGAACAACAATCAAGAAGTGGAGGGCTCACCTGTGATCCAGATCTTTAGGCTGGGAGATACAAGTTTCTGACCTAGATCCTGGCATGGCAATCTTGAGGCATAGTGACTATGAATCCCAGGAGACTATGGCAAGGAGATCTCTGAGTTCAAGGTCATCTGAGACAAAGCAATTCCCAGATCCAGGTGTGGTGGTACACACCTTTAATCGGGGCCAAACTTTCTGCTGAAGATCTAAATAAAGACATTGGAACAAGGAAGATTTGCTCTTCTTTGCCTGCTTTGTGGAACTGATCAATAATCAGGTCCATGGATTTCCATTTAGAGCTGACCATTGTTGGGGAGTTGGACTTCAGACTGTAAGTCATCATAACAAATTCCTTTACTTTATAGGGACTACCCATAAGTTATGTGTCTTTAGAGAACCCTGACTAATACATATGCATATTCATCTATGCATTTAATAACAATTAGGGTAAAAAGAGTCCATGACTGAATTAATAGGGAAGAGTAAATGGTAAGGTTTAGATGGAAGAAAGAGAAAATAGAAATATTGTCATTATAATCTCAAAAATAAAAAAAAAAATCCAACAAAAAGTAAAGTTAACTGCTTCATTACTGTAGGGATTTTGTTTGTTTGTTTTATTTTTGGGGGGGAGGATGTCATCTAATATATGTTTGACTAGAGTAGTGAATGACAGAAGGTAAATCCTAGAGAAAATACCTCGTCTCTTTTGTGAACAATTAGTACATATTACATAAATACAATCATTCATATCAACCAGATTTTATCGAAAGATATTTAAGTATGTTGTATACCCTAAATTAAATATCTGTTGAATAAAGGTACATGCAGGATGTAAAATGTTAGTTTTTAAAAATATTCCATTAGTTATAAGTTCCATACATGTACTTAGGCAGCCCAGAGCATCCTTTAAATTCCTTTTTCGCCAGTTCTTTTTACGAGTACTGTTTTGGAGTGTGATATCTCTAGATACAGTAGAACTGTATGAATAGTTTGTACTGAGTTTCTCCTTTCACTGGAAGAAGGATTTGTTTCACAGCATTCTCTATGGGTTGTGCTTCTAAGAAATACTAGCCGAGGTGAATATCATTTGATCTTCATAAGCATAGAAATAAGAATATGGTGTTATACTGAGACAGAAAAGTCAACCACATAAATCTTAAAGCATGAAGGATAAGTTTGCTGGAAACAATTGATAAAATTTATCTCTCAATGTTATATATAATTAATAGTGTCACTTTTTATATAACTTGTTGAATGTCCATGTTTTCTGTCACCAGATCCACATAGCTTTTTTGGAAGCACACAGTGAATCTGTTTGGGACCAAGAGAGGGTGTGTGTGTGTGTGTGTGTGTGTGTGTGTGTGTGTGTGTGTGTGTATGTGCTTATGACTAATAAAACCAAAAGTTGGTGTCAGATTCTCTGCAGGTGGCTTTGTAGACAGTTGGCAGTTGTTCCAGATGGGTATTAGGAAGTAAACTCTGGTCCTGTGTAAGAGCAGCAAGCATTTTCAGCCAGTATCACATTTCTCCAGTCCCTCTTTTTAGCCTTTTAATACAATGCTAAGTTTTAACAGACGTATTTCAGTATTATACATGGATTATTTATATACAGAAAAGGGTATGTTGATATATATATATATATATATATATATATATATATATATATATGTGTGTGTGTGTGTGTGTGTGTGTGTGTGTGTGTTTGTGTGTGTTCAAATATACTATTTTTTCAACTTAAACTGAGTGAAGTACCATTACATCATTAATGTAACTAGCATAATAAGTACACATGTCAAAGAGAAACCTTGATTTCAGACAAGTGAATATGATGTATTCTATAAAGACTACAAAGTCTAACAGTTTAAGTATTCAGTGAAAGTATTGTTTGACTTTCCAAATAAATCAGTTACAATGCAAAAATCTTTTGAACCAATCTAATTGAGATACTGAACATAATAACTCTGTCATTAAATCAATTGTATATTGCAATTCACTGTCATTTCTAAGTAAAATGATGTAGCATTTTCATTGGAATATTACATTCTGTATTATAAATTACATGAGATTCAAAACACAAAGAGATTGATTTTAAAATGAATATGAACATGTAAAGCAAGGAATGATGCATTTTTTTGTGGTGAAATATTTTTGAAACTCAATATGCTACTCCTAAAGATATTTAACTGTTTTAGAAAGGCTGTGATATTTTGATAAGGTAATAGCTGATGTTGTGGGACAATTAGATTTGGATGTATAGCAATAAATAGAAAAGTTATCAGGCAATATTTGCCATTCAGACACTTGTAACAAAATATAATCAGGAGAAAAATGGTATAGAGTTTAAAATGTGCAAAGATTTTGGATAAACTGCATGTTCTTGATGAAAAGTCAAAGTAGCATATTCTTGGTTTACATATTCAGAGAATGAGACTAGAAGTAAAATGAAAAGTAGTTTTGTTATTTGTTCATTGAAGAAATATAATATCCATTCGTGCTTAAGAGGGATGATGTATCATAAATAATGACTGAAATATGCAAATTAAGTAACAAAATGAAGATTTCGCATTTGACTATGTTAAACAGGGATATAGTTTTAAATAAAGTAAAGATTGTACAGAAACAACTATCTGATTTGATTTATGACCTATCCTATGAGATGGAATGTATGCTAGAGAGGTCAAAACTCTGAGTTGAGATAGGCTATAATTCTACTGAGGAACACAGGAATAAAAGACTTCTAGTGATGTTCAGATATACCCTTGCATTAGTATCTTGCACACTCACCATCAGAGCTGCTTTCTTCTACAATAGGTGGGATGTAATATAGAAACCCACATTTCAACAAAAGCAAGAGACTTTGAGATACTCAGAAGAAAATTTGATGTCTTTGTCAATCCCCTTCCCTCAAGGATCAAGAAGCTATATGAAACAGGAGGTAGAACGTTATAAGAGGGAGCGTGGATGAATGAAATCAAGGTAACCATGTGTTTCAGACTCAACACACCGACTAATGTGCAAATGAACTCACTGTGATTGTGACACCCTAATCAGGGCATAAATAGGTTCAAATCATATGAGGCTTCAGGCTTGAGGATGAAATTGAACATAAGCCATAAGTTTCTACTTCTAACCAAGAGGCTATCTCTAACTGACAAGTGTTTAGAAAGGAAAAAGCAATAGTTTTCTGCAATGGAGTTTTATTAGATATATACACCATTTTTAAGGCCTGGCCCCATGCTCAACAGTAGAAGACCAACAAAAAAAAAGAAATGGACTTAATGGTATGTCTGTAGATGTAAAGTGAGTGTTTAATTTTGGCATACTTTTTTTCATTTTTGTTGTATATTATGGTTTTTGATCTTATGCTTTTATGGATTGTCTTGTGTGTCTGTATCCCCGTGTGCTTATTTGAAATTTATGTTGTTTCATTTAATTAGAAAGAATAATAGAACTAAATTCACCAATGTGAAAAACCGTTTAGTTCAAAAGAAAAGAGGATGTAAAAATTAAGAATTATAATAACAATTACAATGCAGAGTAGCACTGAGGAAATACCCAGAACCCCCCTGTTTCTGCATCAATTTAAAACAAGTATTAGATGAATAGCTACAAGAAAATGTATGTATCTTAGAATTGAAACAAATCAATCATAAATAGTATACAAGACAATCTATGAGAATGTCAGAAGTACTTAACGTCAGATTTAAAAATAAAAAAATGTATCCCTATCACACATCACACACTAACCATGGGGAACAGTTCTCTACCATCCTTCTCAAAAAAGAAAGTTAAGACAAATGGAAAATGGATATCAATTTCAGCTGGATACTAAGCAAAAGGAAAGTAGAAAAACCACTATGAGTATCAGAGGCATGTCATCTACAGAAGAATTCTGCTGCAAAAGTGTAGTTGACAACAGAAGCCCTGTGATGGATGGCAGGTGTAAATAAAGAAAAGAACATTTCTCGTTGTACTTATTACTGTTATGGTAGATGGACATTGAAAGGGATCACATTGTCAAATTTTCAGTAAGAAGCCACTTCATTATATATGTCCATGATCTATAGAACTGCCCTGATATAACCTAGATAGGTAAACTAATACCTCAAGAATACAAGAGCACAGGAAACTGTTTGTGACCAGAAGCACTTTTTTTTTCTTTTTTTTTTTTTTTTTTT
>NC_034597.1:84045007-84068500 GCF_900095145.1 Mus pahari | reverse complement strand
ATAGCCCTGGATGTCCTGGAACTCACTTTGTAGACCAGGCTGGCCTCGAACTCAGAAATCCGCCTGCCTCTGCCTCCCGAGTGCTGGGATTAAAGACATGCGCTACCACGCTTGTCTGCCAGAAGCACATTTTCAGACCCTAGTGTATTTGATGGGGAGTAGAGATCAAGGGAAGATTTAGGACTCTTACAGTTTGGAACTGCACCTAAGGCTACAAGAAAGGAGAGAGAACTGATGGATGTGAATGTGAATGTATGTTGTATAGGAGAAACAGCCACAGTCACTTAGTCTCTCATTCCTCGGCGTACCTATCAAAAATGTTTTCATCTGACTCTTTTCTGCATTCAATACTCTAGGGACAATTGAAAATATTTACAAATTTGAATGTAACTTGTTGCATAAATTGAAAACAAAAATGATCTTAGGGTTCATATGGAAACACACAAAGGACCAACGATAGACAAAACAAATAATAAAAACATTGCTGGTAGTGTGACTACCAAGTTATACTATAAAGTTATACTATAAAGCAACAGTAGGAAAAAGCAATATGTAACTGACAGTAAATAATAATAATAATAATCAATGGAATGTAATTGGCAAACTAGATTGGAACTGATATGCCTCCAGGTACCATATTTTTGATAGAGTCAAAATTTATGCCCCGTATGTGGATTATTTTCCTTCAACTTGATAGAGATTGCAGTTGTCTGGGAGTAGGGAAAGACAATTGAGACAATTCATCAGTCAGACTGTCTACTGAGTAAGTCTGTGGGGACAATTTCTTGATGAATTATTAATGGTAGATGGCCTAGTCCACTGTAAGAAATACTTCTTTTAGAGGGTGATGCTGGGTAGTTCAATAATCCAGGAAGAAAAACCCCTCAATGGTCTCTGCCTCAGTTCTTGCTTCCAGGTTTCTACTGTGAGTTTCTATCACTACTTGCATATATGATAAACTGGGTTGTATAAACCAAGTAATCCAAATTGTTTTATCACTGAGTAGAGAACCAACTATAACACTGGTGAGAAGATGTCATTTCCAGGAATGGTCTACACAAATAACACATCTGTACCTCTGATAATAGAGCTAGATGATTATCTATACTTGTTCACAAAATTCAACCACATATGGATCAAAGACCTTAACATAAGTTCAGAACCCTGAATATGACAGAAAATAAGGTAGAGTATATGACTCAACTCACAGGTATAAATTGTCATTTTCCGAAAAGGACATGAGTAGTGTAGGCTTTAAGATAATCAGTTAACAAATTATACCTTTTGAAGTCAGTGTGTTTTTATGTAGAAAATAACCACCAATTGAGTGAAAATTCAATATATTTAATGGGAAAAATCCTTATCATGTATAAGAGAGGGCTGGGATCTACAACACACATACATCAAACAACTTAAATACATGAAAGTCAAACGACTTTAGCAAAATATTTCATAGAAGAATTATAAATTGTTCACAAACTCTTTTTTGTCCAGCTTGAAATTTTTATGGGATATTTTATTTATTTACATTTCAAATGTTATTTCCTTTCTCAGTTTCCCCTCNGAAAACAACCTATCTCATACACTCTTCCCCTACTTTTATGAGGGTGCTCCCCTACCAACCCACCCACTCCTGCCTCACTGCCCTAGCATTCCCCTACACTGGGGCATCAAGCCTTCATAAGACCAAGAGCCTCCNTTCCTATTAATGTCAGANAAGGTCATCATCTTTTCTATATGCAGCTGGAGTCATAGGTTCTTTGGTTGGTGGTTTAGTCCCTGGGAGCTCTGGGACATCTGTTTGGTTGATATTGTTTTTCTTCCTAAGGGGTTGTAAACCCTTTCAGCTCCTTCATTCCTTCCCCCATCTCCTCCATTGGGGTCCCCATGCTCAGTCTGATGGTTGGCCCCAANCATCTGCATCTGTATTGGTGAGGCTCTGGAAGAGCCTCTCAGGAGAAAGATTTATCAGGCTCCTGTCAACAAGCACTTCTTGGCATCAGCAATTATGTCTAGGTTTGGTGTCTGCAGATAGGATGGATCCCTAGGTAGGTTAGTCTCTGGATTGCCTTGCCTTCAGTCTCTGCTCCACTCTGTCCCTGTATTTCTTTTAGACAGGAGCAATTCTGGGTTAATGTTCTTTATATGGGTGGTGGCCCCATCTCTAAACCAGAAAAGGGGAGTGCCTAACCTCTGGATATGGTCTTCAGGGTCTCCCTCCCCTGAAGGGAGATTTGGGTATTTCAGCTAAGGTCATCTCGAATGGGTCCTGGGAGCCTCTTGCTTTCCTGGCATCTGGGACTTTCTGTTAGCTACCCTCAGATCCTCATCTCCCATTGCTATCCACCTCTGTTCAATTTCCTGACACACTGTACATCTCCCCTGTCTCCTCCTGTACCTGATCCTGCTTCCCTTTTCCCCATTTGTCCCCTCTCTTTCTGCCAAGTGCCTTCTACCCTCTAACTCCCATGATTATTTTTGTTCACCTTTCTAAGTAGGACTGAAGTATCCATATTTTGGCCTTCCTTCTCTTTAAACTTCATATGGTCTGTGAGTTGTATCATGGGTATTCTGAGCTTTTTAATATTCCAAATACTTAGGCATTTGGAAAAAGCTTGCTGAAAGCATTTTGAGGTTTACCTTACTCCAATCATAATGACAAAGATGTAAAGATATGGTATTGCACTGCACACAACACCTCAGAGCAGGATTGAGTGAAGCCATTAGAACTCCACACAACGAAATTGTTCAAAATCCCAACAAGAGTGTGAGAAGAACTCATAAAATTCAACACCTAGCTCAGAATCGATTGTTAATATTTGGACTACTGGGGTAGGGAGAGACAGTTTTCTTCAAGGATGATGTTTCTAACAGGCCAACCGTACGCTGCATATGGTCCTATATCCATGACCATACTAACTGTGCTAACTGGCCTCAGTGAGATTAAGACATAATACATTAATTGGAAAGAATCATTGGATGTATGGATGGTGGGACTGAGCTAGAACCAGAGCGAGGTAGGCCTTATATGCACATACGCAATTCTCAAAAAAAAAATATTTTTCCTTTAATTGAAAAGAGATTATTCTCTTCTCTCATACCGAAATCATTACAGTTTCTACTCTACCACCAGCACCCAAGTTCCTCCTCACTTCTACTCCTCTCCAGATTTCCCCCTTTCAGTGTCTCATTATAAACAAACAAACAAACAAAACTGGATTTTAAAAGATTAATAACCACACATAACAAATTCAAATTTAATAAGATGAAAACAAAACCCATCACATTGAAGCTGAACAAGGCAACCCAACAGAAAGAAGAGTCACAAGTACAGGGACAAAACTCAGAGACATACTCATTCACACACTCAGGAATTCCATTAAAAATATAGCTGAAATCTTTAATACGTATGCAAAGGCCCTGATGTTTATCTATGCTGGCTTTGGGATTATTGCTCTCTCTGAGGTCCTATGAACCTTGATTACTCTACAAAGAAGACATGACAATAAGCCCGATTGGCTTCTGACTCAGTCTCCATAGAGTGTTATTATATATGATCACCCACACAGGTATGAAACGAGGTAATCCAAGGTCTTTTAATAAATGTTACTGATCTACTTTGCATCTAAGGAGCTACATGAATCCTCAGGCTGTGTAGATGAGGGCATTTGAAAGACAAAACCACACAGACATGGGTATACACATAAGAGATCATTTTTATTTTCACGTCAAAGCCAAACCTCTGTGGAGTTCCTAGTGAGTCTCTCAGCCCAGGACAGAGCAGAAAGTCTCCAACTTTCTTTGAAACAGGCCCACAAATCACTGCACACCAACTCTTCAAGCTTTAGTCAATAAATTAACCATTAACCAAGCCAACCAGTGTTTGTTGTTTTTTGTTTGTTTGATTTGTTTTTATGATAATTTAATTTGTGGGAGCATATTCTCCAGTGTCTTTCAATCTCTTTGGCTCTTAAACTCTTTCCATCTCCTCTTCCATAATAAATAAATCTATATAAATAAAACTGGAAGATTTTAAATTACATAGTTATGTAGATTATTTGATAGCTACATTGGAATAACACAGTTAACAAGATAGCATGGTACAAAACCAACATGAATGACAGAGTTAATGAAAAAACGTTGTGAAAATAAATGTATTATAATTGCCTAAAAATAAAGTACATAAGCATAAACAGTAAATCAAAGAATAAATAATAAATTAAAAGGCATCACTGATCAAAACTCTAAATAGAAACTTTAAAGACATTGTTGAAATCAGGCAATGGCAAGAATGCACATGTTTATGATTCGGCAGAAATAATACTATTAAACTGTCCATGGTACCAAAAAGAGTGCTATTTTCCCTAGGAATGGAAATGCCATGGTAAATTTTATATAGACATAGAAAAAGATTTCAAAGAGCCAAAGAATTACCAAGGAAAGCCAGATATACTGGTAATAGCTCAGTAGATAGTTTCATGTTATTCCACAAATTTCATCCAGGAAAGAGTATATCGTGAAACAACTTCCACCAAATTAAAACATTTCCCCATTGCAAGGAGAAAGGAGTCAAGTAAAACTCAAGGACTCATGAACCTGAAAGGGTCAAGACGTTTAGAAAGTTACTAGGTTAATGTGGTCCCTCTCGAGTTTCTAAAAGCAAGACATATTACTAGGGAAAATAACATTGCTGATGGAGCTGATCGTTGAGTTGGGAACGTATGGGCTGCAACTTGGTATCAAAACAGAGGCTGCGGATGGCCTTTGGTTGAGATATTATGCCTTTCAATCATAGACCATTGCTGGTAATATCTCATCTATGATACTATTAAGAATCTGGGTGTACAATTTGGTTTGCTAAGCTATACTTGACAAGATTGCCTTTTTGGTTTGTCATTAGTGCAGTATCTTGTATAAATGTGTACTTTTTAACATTTTCATAGGAAAAATTTGATCATGCAATATTCAAAAATTCAAATGTGGACTAATATAACTTAAAATATTTTTCAGACACAATGCAAGCAGCTAAAGACACTAATTTTTATAAAGTTGAGCTTTTTAAGAAAGTATAGATTATTTAACAAGTGAAGTTATAGAAAACTGTGTGTCTGTAAGTTAAAGACTCAGGCAGTATAGGTCTATCTCTTAGCCTTTGGAAAATTCTGTAAGCAATATACTTGAGACTACTAGTTGAAAACATAAAGGGAAGAATTCAAGATGGTTTTTCTGCTGATATCAATCCAAAGCAAAAGGCTACATTATTGTAGATTGTTACTGGGACTCAATGCTTTGCAGACTCTTGAAATGAAGGGCTCACAATCCCCTCTTTTTGAATTACAACAGAAAATTTAAATGCTTGCATTGTTAGAACT
This sequence comes from Mus pahari, assembly GCF_900095145.1. Lineage (NCBI taxonomy): Eukaryota > Metazoa > Chordata > Mammalia > Rodentia > Muridae > Mus > Mus pahari. Next base: position 84,063,128 of record NC_034597.1, on the reverse strand, counting down.
GTTGATGGAAGTCTATATTACAGTTGCTGTGGGAAACCCTAAAATTATACACCTCAACCTTCTGAAGTCTCAGTGATGACACTGCATTAATGGATATTATTAATGAATTTTAACTGAGAAAGAGGAGGGGAAAACAGGGCTGTGAACCTGACAGTTTTCTCTGCAGAGTTCTGCATGCATGATGGAAAAACTTGTACCCTGATCTAATTTCTGATGGCAATTCCAGGTGGAAGTACAAGAGGTAATCTTAAGAAGACTCATATACTTCAGGAAATACAAGCAATAATTATTAAGTTTAATTGTGTTAACATAACAGATGTCTGATCTTGTAATGAAAAGGTAAACAAATGTAAGAAAAACGTATGTAACAAAAGGGTACCTGATGGTAAAATCAATTAGAGTAAAAAATTGAAAAATAAGGCACTTAATTGAATCATCTATTTATCTGAGAGAGGGAATTAATAGTAATAAAACTTAAGTTACTCAAAAAAATCAAGAATCTAATAAAATATGTCCTAATTTTTAAAATATTTTGAAAAAAGTGAAATGGCCACAAATTCTTGCAAGAAATATTTAATGTCCTTGTCATTCATAGATAAAATGGGCATAATAAACAATAAAGGTTTCTATGATTTGAGAGGAAAAATAGGTCATATAGCCTCATGGGAGAAATAAAATTAATATCTCCATTACTGTGATTGAAATAGAATTTTCTCAACAAGAAATCAAAATAACAGTTTTATGCAACTTTACCATCTCATGGTTTTATTCAAAAGAATCAAAGTCAAATTACTATGTGCATTCATTCTCATTTATAACCTTAGTGCACTCATGGTCATGTGATTATGGGATCATTTTAGATAACTCTAAATAAAAAATATAAAAAGCACCTGTGGTATAAATGCACAATAAATTATTTTAAGCGATGACTTGAAAAAAATGTTCCATTTTAAAGAAAATCAATTGTATTGTAAATGAGCAAATTGAGTGAAATAATATTTTTTCACAAATAAATATGAACTTTTTCATATACACAATTTACAAGGATCAAAAGGACATGTAAATGATACATATTTTACTTTCATTACATTAAGATTCTATAAATATGATCTCCACATAAATTGAGCTTTGGTAATTTGATATTTGTATCCTCAGAAAAGTAAAAGCATTTGTTTACCATGTAGTCTCATATATATATATATATATATATATATATATATAGTTAGAATGGCTTTGTTAATTTATCTTTGATTTTCTTTTTAATTATTACTTATCTCTTAAGTGTAAAGTCCTTAAGGAAAAATACGTTCTTAAGGTTTAGTCACTGCTAATGTTTTCCTTCAATTTAATTTGCTTTGGTAATTATTAAGAATAGTAAAATACAATATTGTTTAGATAGGCTATTTTTGTATTTGGCATAATTACCTTTTAATCTTCCTGTTAAATGTATTTTAATGCAATGTGATCAAATAGAAAGGCTTTATTTTGCTGTCTGATACAATTAATAAAAAAAGTTAAATGTATATCCACAAACAAATATGGAAAGTCTATTCATGAAATAGAGTACACATTTGAACACAAACAACTAAGGGACATTATAATTATTATTTGCTCTAATAATTAAATGTTGTCTATATTTTTATCTGGTTTTATTGTTGAGCATTTGTTTTCCATTTCTTTCAGATTACAAGTCATAAAGATTCACAAAACAAGCAGTCTGACAATATTAATACCGCCCACATTAGGATTCATTACACTATTAAGTTTTTGGCTTTTTGTTGTTTCCATTTTTATTGAATTTGTGACTTCTTAATGCTAAAAGCTGTGTTCTATAATTCACTAAATATTGTGCCATTTTTCTTCATTTGTCTCTGAAAACATTTTTTCCTTCCCCCATTGTGTCAATGATAAATATATACCACTTCAGTAAAATACACACACACATACATGCACACACACACATACATGCACACACACACATACATGCACACACACACATACATGCACACACACACAGACACATACTGATAGATAACCTATGTCCATTCAAAGCATAATGCATTAATTTCATATCCTGCTACTTGGCTGAAATTGTTTAACACTTGTAGAAGTTTACTGGCAGAATGATCTGTGCCTCATGCATATATATATATATATATATATATATATATATATATACATATATATGCATATCCATGCCAAAACACATATGTGGAAGCCAATAATCCTGTTGAATTTCTAACCTTTTCAATTGTTTTTCAGTGATATTCTAGGNATATATATATATATATATATATATATATATATATATATATATATATATATATATAAATGTTTTTGCAAATATGGGTAACATGACTTATTTCTCCCATGTTGTAACTTTTTCTTTCTTATTTTATTTTTTGTTGTATTAGTACACCATAAAATATATTGAATAAAAATGGGAAATATTAGCATCTCCATTTCATTACTGATATTGTTGGAAATGTTTTCTGGCTAGGTACTAAAAGAAATTGATGACATCACACTTTAAAGATTCCTACATATTTATGCTTATTGCAGCACTAAGAGCAATAACCAAATTGACACAGAATTAGGAATTTGTTAATAGGTATACATGGAATATATAAAAAATGTAGGATAACTTCTGAAGAAATCTTGAATAAATGGTGAACAAAATCATGGCTGGGGAAATTGGGCTTACCTTTGGCGATCTTCACATTTTTAACAAGAAAATTTAGAAAATGTCACAGAAAGAAAGTTTAGGAAAATTTTATTGGAATTTGAGAGGGAAAAATTTCAATAGCATAGGAAAGAGGTAGACTTTGGCAAATAGGAAAGATGTAGACTTTGGCAAATGTTAGAATGAAGGTGATAATGATGGAAAATTAAACCACATGTTTAATTCAGGGTCTAAAATGATGGCACAATCAACAATGGAAGTTGGCAATAGATATGTATCAAAGGGTTCATTGAAGCTGGCCTGATCCTTTGCCACAGATATCTGGACCCTCGTCCAGCTCCGCACTCCAGCCCCATCCAGAGAGAACCGGTCTCCCAGGAGTGCTAACATATCAAAGATTCCAGGAGTTCTGACACACCTATGACCACAGGCTAACAGGCTCATAAGAGGGACAAGCTAGGGACAAGCTCCAGTCAGAGAAAGCAAAACCAGCTATCACTAGTGATAACCAGATGGCAAGAGGGAAGTGCAAGAACATAAGCAACAGAAACAAAGGCTACCTGGCATCATCAGAAACCAGTTTTCCCACCCCAGCAAGTCCTGGATACACCAACAAATTGGAAAAGCAAGATTTTGATTTAAAATCGCATCTCATAATAATGATACAGGATTTTAAGGATGACATGAGTAACTCCCTTAAAGAAATATAGGAGAATACAGGTAAACAGATAGAAGCCCTTAAAGAGGAAACAAATAACCCTTTAGAAGAATTACAGGATAACACAACCACACAGATGAAGGAATTGAACAAAAATATCCAGGATCTAAAAATGGAAACAGAAACAATAAAGGAATCACAAAGGGAGACAACCTTAGAGATAGAAAACCTAGAAAAGAGATCAGAAGTCATAGAAGCAAGAATTACCAACAGAATACAAGAGATAGAAGAAGGGATCTCAGGCATAGAAGATACCACAAAAAATATTCATACAATGATCAAAGAAAATGCAAAATGAAAAGAAGCTCTGTACAAGGAGATGACATGCTAACTGCTAGTTGAGCCAGCTCCATTTGTTGAAAATGCTGTCTTTTTTCCACTGGATGGTTTTAGCTCCTTTGTCAAAGATCAAGTGACCATAGGTGTGTGGGTTCATTTCTTTGTCTTCTATTATATTCCATTGGTCAAACTGTCTGTCACTGTATCAGTAACATGCAATTTTTATCACAATTGCTCTGGAGTATAGCTTGAGGTCAGGGATGGTGATTCCACCAGAAGTTCTTTTATTGTTGAGAATGGTTTTTGCTATCCTAGGTTTTTTATTATTCCAGATGAATTTGCAAATTGCCCTTTCTAACGCTGTGAAGAATTGAGTTGGAATTTTGGTGGGGATTGCATTGATCTGTAGATTGTTTTGGCAAGATGATCATTTCTACAATATTAATTCCTCCAATCCATGAGCATGGGATATCTTTCTGTCTTCTGAGATCTTCTTCAATTTCTTTCTTCAGAGACTTGAAGTTCTTATCATACAGATCTTGGACAGAGCACAGGGTCCTCAATAAAGGAGGAAGACAAAGTACCCAAGAAACTGAAGAGATTTGCAGTCCCAGAGGAGCAACAATATGAACTAACCAGTACCCTCAAAGCTCACTGGAACTAAACCACCAACCAAAGATAACCCATGGTGGGACTCATGGCCCTAGCTGCATATGTAGGAGAGGATGGCCTAGTTGGTCATCAATGGGAGGAGAGGCCCTTGGTCCTGTAAATGTTCTACAGCCTGGGGAGTGCCAGGGCTGTGAAGCTCAAGCAGGTAGGTTGGTGAGCAGAGGATTGTGTGAGGGAATGGGGACTTTTTAGAAGGGGGAACCTAGAAGCATTTAAAGTGTAAATGAAGAAAATATCTAATAAAATAAAAAACAAAGAAATAGAAAAAAAAAAAAAAGAAAAAGAAAAAAACCTCAATAATCCAAAGCATCCATGAAATCCAGGACACAATGAAAAGACCAAACCTAAGGATAATAGGTGTAGAAGAGAGTGAAGATTCCCAAATTAAAGGGGCAGTAAATATCTTCACCAAAATTATAGAAGAAAACATCCCTAACCTAAAGAAAGAGAATCCCATAAACATACCAGAAGCCTACAGAATTCCTCCTATCACATAATAATCAAAAGACCTAATGCACAAAACAAAGAAAGAATTTTAAAAGCAATGAGGGGGGAAAGGTCAATTAACATATAAAGGCAGACTTACCAGATTTATACCAGACTTCTCACCAAAGAGTATAAAAGCCAGAAGACCCTGGGCAGATATCATACAGATCCTAAGAGAACACAAATCCCATCCCAGTGTACTATACCCAGCAAAACTCTCAATTACCATAGATGGAGAAACCAAGATATTCCATGACAAAACCAAATTTACACAATATCTTTCCACAAATTCAGCCCTTCAAAGGATAATAGCTGGAAAAGTCCAACACAAGGAGGGTAACTACTCCCAAGAAAAAGTACAAAATTGATCTTCTTTCAACAAATCCAAAAGAAGATAGCCACACAAAGGGCACTATCAATAGGGCAAAATGGCAACACAGTTTGGGAGAGGTCTTTTATCAACCTTACATCTGATAGAGGGCTAATATCCAGAATATACAAAGAACTCGCGAAATTAAACTTCAGCGAACCAAATAACACTATTTAAAAATGGCATACCGAGCTAAACAATGAATTCTCAACTGAGGAACATCAAACAGATCAGAAACAACTTCTCTTCTCTTCTCTTCTCTTCTCTTCTCTTTTCTTTTCTTTTCTTTTCTTTTCTTTTCTTTTCTTTTCTTTTCTTTTCTTTTCTTTTCTTTTCTTTTGTTCCTGGCTCACCAAGAGTTCCAAGCCTCTCTCCTGGTCAGCTGGAGGTGCTTAAGATACAGAGAAAAGAAACTAGCTTTAATTAGCACAAAGTATTAGGTGAGTTACCAGAGAAAAGAAACTAGTGGTTATTAGCACAGAACATTAAAAGAGGGTTACAGAGAAAAGAAAGGAGTGTTTAGTAAAACAGAACAGTGAGAAAGAGTTAAATTTCTAGAGCCATCAGCTTCTGGTTCCCAGGACAGTAAGAGAGACTTGAAAGGCCATAGATCATCAGTCTTTGGCCCTCATCCAGCTCCTTGTACCACCTCACTCCTTGCAGTACGGGGAATGTCCCTGGCAGGGCCCCACTGCAATTTTACTTAGAGCCCCAGGTGTAGCCCCCAAAGCAGTCCCACAAACAGTCTGACAAGAAGCCCACAAGGCTTTCCACAAGGAGCCCCACAACCCAGCCAGACCACCTGCAGCTCCACAAGCAGCCAACAAGAATTCCCACAGGTAACTCCCCAATTTCCTTACTTGCAGCTATTTCCTGCACCCTATTTGCAACGGGGTATTGCTCTTTATCATATCATTATGGAATACTCCTCAGTCCACTTAAATTCTCTTGAGCTCTTTGAAGACTGTTTAAATTTGGTAACATTTTTGAACCCATGCACACACATATAAATATATTTAGTTTTGTTTTCGGGGATGTATAATATGAATTAACTTATGCATGTCTTGGCCAAGCTACAGTTGTAGGCTGATTTTATGACAAATGTGTCACCCACACTGCTAAATCTTGTGTATTTAGCATTATTCAATGAATTATGATATTGTGGAGAGACTCAAGCCACATATATACCAGTGTGCATATATAGATACACACTTGTGTTACAAATATGGCTGATACAATACAGTATCGTGTAGAAATATTTTTTGAAATATATAATTATATTCATTGAGCTTAGCTGCCACCCCCATAATATCCTTCTTGATTATTTAGGAATTTCATATTATGCAAACTGATCACACTCACTTCCCTGTCCTCCCAACCTTGTAATCTCCCCCAAAGAAAGACAGAAAAGGAGTTCAATTTGTGTTGTCCATATATTCACTGCAACATAGAAACTCCCTGTGCTTGATTCACAAAGAAAATTCAGTCCTTTTCTATATACCTCCATCATAGGGCATTAGTTGTGCGAGATACATTTCTATATCCTTATCTCAGGTTTTTAAGAGTTCTCTTTTATGGCTTCATTTTAAGGTTGCAAGGTTTTTAAGGGTGTGTTGGTAGGAGTTGTCACAGAAGCATTCTATGTTCCTTTCTCACCTTTGTGTGCATAGTCATCAATACCATTGCAAAAGTAATGTCCTTGTCCTTTCCAGTGACTGGAAGCTTGGATTCTGGACTTCTACATGGTCTCTGGCAACAGTACTGACCAAGGACATCCAGATGTTATCCAGCCTCAGCACATGTCAAGGACCTCTGCTTGGTCTCCAGTTGCAGTGTGGACCATGAACATCAACATGGCCCTCTTCATGGACACCATTTTAGGCTCCCAGGGAGGGGAAGGGCAGCAAAGGCCAAGATGGAACTTGCATCAATAATTTCCGATAACCACTGGCATAAAACAAATCAACATTTTTCTTTCACAAATATTTTAAGCTGATAATAAAATTATCAAAGGCACATGTAATAATTGCGAGATAGTCTTAATTTCTGCATTACATATAAATTGTAATTATGAAAGGATTAACTCTACTGCCATAGTTGCTTTAAGATGTCTGTGCATTTCCATTTATTGTGTGGCAAACCTTAAACATACAAAACTCAATATGAAGATGAGGCAAATTTATAAAACAGAGAATACCATTCCCAAGTGTACATCTTCATTCATATGCTTTGCTTTTTGTGTGTGGTTTTCTATGTATATAATCTTTGCTTCCCGGCTAGAACCTGTTAAGGATCTCATTGATTCCAAGCTATTTTTGATTAACCTTGACTAATTTTTTATTTCATGTGATGTAATTATCAGAACATGATGAATTGGACTTTTAAAAAAAGAAATAAACTTTTGTTGTTGCATTGCCTGCCTTATGCTGTTGCAACCTCACTTGAGGATTAATCTTGGCATGGATCATGGGTTTAAGAGTGTTTTCACATTGATTGATAACAGTTCCGATGTGTTTGCAGTTGCTGTGAGAAAATGCTTGTATAAGAAAGAAAAGTAAAGGATGGCTGACTTACTGGCTTTGAAGTTGCAGCCACTGATTGCTTGGTTTTTTTTCTTTTGTTTGTTTTGTTTTGTTTTTTTTTTTTTTTTTTTTTGTTCTTTGCTTTTTTTTCCCCTCAAATTATGGTACAAGGTTGTGAGAGATAGAAATATAGAGAAAGAGATGAAAGTGGAGGTAGAAATGGAGATAACAGAGAAAGAGAAGGGAGAGGGGAAAGATGGCTTTCCAGTATTTCCTTGACATCCATTCTTCAGATGAACTCTTTTCTTTCTCTAAGTTCCTACCTCCTAAAGGTTAAACATTCAATAAGTAACAGGATAAAATGGTAACAAAGGATTTAAAACATGGGTCACTAAGACATAATTATCAACTAAACCAGGACACATGATACCATTTCCTAATTGGAATATAATATAAAAACACACTTTCCAAACTGTAATAGAATACTTTTAAGGCACAGATACTACTTTTACCATTTTAAAATATTTATTCATTTTGCATTGCTCTTACTGCCCCATCCCGGACATACACGCACACAATCCTTCCCCCATGACCCTTCCTCTTCTTCTCTGACAAGGTGGGACTCTACGTGGGTATTCCTCTACCGTGACACATCAAGTCTCTGTGGAGCTGGGAGCATACTCTCTCACTGAACAGTCAAGGCAGCCCAGCCAGGACGTATCAGATGTACAGGAAACAGCTTTTGTGATAGCCCCTCACTCCAGTTGTTCGGAACCCACACGAAGACAACACTGTTACTAGGACAAAACAGCAGCCTACAAATTGTGAAAGGATGTTCTCCAACCTACATCTGAGAGAAGGCTAATATCCAAAATTTATAAGGAACTGAAGAAGTTAGACACCAACACCCAAAAATAACCCAATTGAAAAATGTTTTACATCACTAAACAGAGACATCTCAAATGACCAAGAAGCACTGAAAGAAATGTTCAAAGTCCTTAAGAATCAGAGAAAAATCAAATCAAAATAACTCTAACATTCAGTGTTCAGAATGACTAATATAAAAAATTCAAGTGATGTCACATTCTGGTGAGGATGTGGCGCAAGGAGAACACTCCTCTATTGCGGGTGGAACTGCAAATTTGTACAACCACTCTGGAAATCAATGTAGCAGATTCTCAGAAAACTGGGAATAGTTCTACCTCAAGGCCCAGCTATACCACTCATGGGTATAAACACAAAAGTTGCTCTACCATCCCCCAAAGACATTTGCTCAACTATGTTCATAGCAGCTTTATTCATAATAGCCAGAAACTGGAAACAACATAATGTCTCTCCACTGAAGAATGGATAAAGAAAATGTGGTATATCTACACAAAGGAATACTGTTTGGCTATTAAAAACAAAGACATCATGAAATTTGCAGGCAACTGGAATGAACTTGAGAATATCAATGTGAGTGAGGTAACCGAGTCCCAAAAGGACTTGCATACTCACTTATAAGTGGATATTAACCATAAAATACAGGATTCCTATGTTATGCTCCACAGACCAAAAGAAGCTAAATAGGAAGGAAGACAGAAGCAAGGATACTTAAATCTCACCTACAAGTGAAAATAATATAGTCATAAGAGTCAAAGGGAGGGAGGTAATTGGGTGGGGGAGAGGTTGGGGAGAGGAATGGGTCTTCATGATCAGGTGTGAGGAGGGAGACAAAAGATAGTCAGATTGTCATGATAATGAATAGAAATCTGCAACTGACTTGGGTGGGCTTCTCCAGGACATGAGAGAATCCTAGAATAAGAGAGGTGCCCCAAAATTAATGGGGGGTGACCTGAGCTGTGACTCACAGTATTGGAGACAGTGAACCTGAAGAGCCATATCCTGTAGCCAGGCAATGACCCCAATAGAGTGATAGGAACGTTTACCAATTTTTATGATTTTTGTTTAAAATTTTATAACAATTAGACCAAAATTTAATTATTAATTTGACTTTTATTATGCTTGTGATGTTTTAGTAATGTGCAATTTAAAGATAGTTGCTATTTTTTCTCTTTCTTAAACCTGAAATACTTTAAGCAATTTGGGTTATAAAATCTTCACCCCCAAAAAAATCTTCCAAGGTTATTTGTATTTCACCTGTGAGCCATCTGGTGCTGATAAATATTTATATGTAAATTTCTGTTTTCTAATCTTTATCTTAATTGGTGTCTTTTGGGTCTCCCTTTAATATAGGAAAATGTGAACTATCCACTACAATCTTGGAAATCATGCATTAGCTATATGAGTACTGTAATACTTTTGGTCAAATAATTAGCTGGGTAAGGATTTTCTAAGCAAGGAAAGTATAATCCTTATGATCTTAATGACTTTGTTTTTTTTTCTTAATGTACAAAAACATATTTTATATTCACTAGCTCATTATAGTCTTAAAAATCATGCTAATTTTGCAGCTATAATATACTTCTTAAAATATTTGCGAAATGTTTATTGCACACAAAAATTTAAAGTTGTAATATTCTATTCCCTATTCATTTTGGCTTATATAGGCTCATAATTCATATTTTTTTATTTTAAAACAATTTTACAATAAGGTAATTTGAATAAGTTGTCAAATAAAGTTTTTGATATTTATATTTTTCATGAAATTGACATTTCACCAAGAATCGATAAAATGACTGATACAAAGACTAAAAATGTAAATATTTGTTTCTTTTTCTATTACATTTGAAAACTTTTAATACTTGTTTTCCTAGCACCTCATTATTTTCACGTTATTGAAATAAAGACCCTTTATTTCTGTTTGTTTCTCTATATAATTCCACTATAACTTGGGATGGGGGCCGGATCTCTTTAGAATGAAGCTTTTGCTCACCTGAAACTCCCTAAGTAGTCTAAGTTAATCACTCACAGTGATTCCTTCTGCTTCAACCTCTCAAGTGCTGGGATTAAAGGTATTTACCACAACATCTGCCTCCTACCACTAATATAACTTTGCATTTATATGTCTGTTGTGATTATTCATAAGAGATTGTGAGTTCTTGAAATCTTTTGTGGGTTTTTGTGGGTTTTGTAGTCTCAATAGTCATCATTTTCCTGTTGGAATCTCCCCAAAACATATTTGACCCATATCCTTGATCTCTATCAGTTTGCTTTTATATGAAACAAATGAGTTAGGAAATCAATGCTTTTCAAAGCTTAGCATTTTTGTGAGCATTTAGTCTATTGAGAATAGGGTCGTTTCTATGGAAGTCATAATTTCACTCACCACCATCCATTCTAGGTTTTCAAATGAGAACACAGATTCTGTTCCAATAAATTATATTACAGATATAGTGACAGTTTTTCTAGAATACTCTGTTTTTGTTTGCTTTTTCTTATTTTGTTCACCAGAAGTTGAAGAATTTAATGTAAGTTTTCTGACCATTTCTCTATAATCTTAGTAATAATGCTCAACTTAATTATAAAAACTATTCTCAGTGGCAGATTTTCTTTCAAATTTTGGCATAGGCATTTATTCTTTTCTTAAAATTCATATATTAAAATGTTATTCACTTTTTTCTATTATTTTTGTTTTTGAGATTATAATTCAATTTCAACATATTACTCTCCCATTCCTCCAGTCAAACCTTGCTGTAAGAGCCTCCTTATGTTCCTTCCAACTCATGGATTCTTTTCTCAATAATTGTTATTTCAAGTATGCATGGATGTATATACATATGCATTCTTAAATATTACATTTCCATTCTATACATTCCATCCACATATATGTTTTGACACTGGACTGACTCTGGAAATGACTGCTTGACACTGAACAAGCAACTGCTGTCCTCTTCTCTGGAGAAGAGACCCTCTCTGGTTTCCAGCTTTCCTCACTTGCCTATAGTTCTTTGTGTGTGGTTGATGCTATGCTGGCTTTTCTCCATGCAGCGTGGCATGTTCATTTCTGTCATCGTTGTTCAGCTCACATTTGGCCAATCATGTTGTTGAAACCATGTTTGATGCTTTTATTAAAAAGTATATTATATACCTTTTCCTTAATCTTTTCATGTCATTGTATTTGTGCCCATGATCTGACATTGCTTTTCCCAGTCACCAATTTGTAACTGAGTGAACTACTGTGATGGTTTGTATATGCTTGACACCGGGACAGGAACTATTTGGAGGTGTGGCCTTGTTGGAGTAGGTGTGTCACTGTGGGCTTGGGCTTTAAGATCCTATTCTTTTTTTTTTTTTTTTTTTAGATATTTTCTTTATTTACATTTCAAATGCTATCCCGAAAGTTCCCTATACCCTCCCCCTGCCCCTACTCCCCTACCCACTGACTCCCATTTCTTGACCCTGGCATTCCCCTGTACTGGGGCATACATAGTTTGCAAGACCAAGGGGCCTCTCTTCCCAGTGATGGCCGAATAGGCCATCTTCTGCTACATATGCAGCTAGAGACACGAGCTCCTCTTAAGCTAACTGCCAGTCAGTATTCTGTTAGCAGCCTTTAGTTGAAGATACAGAGGTCTTAGCTTCTCCTGTAAGATGCCTGCCTTGATGATACTGAACTGAACCTCTGAATCTGTAAGCAAGCCCCAGTTAATATTGCCCTTTATAAGACTTGCCTTGGTCATGGTGTCTGTTCACAGCAGTAAACCCCTAAGAAAACTACCATATTTTAGCTCATTTTATTCATTCACTAAAAGTGAAATTCACATATTTTAAAACCAAACACACACAGACACACATAAACATAAATATAAATAAATATGTGTGTTGTTTGTTTGTATGTGTGTTTATATATACATATATATATATGCATATAATTTGATGCTTAAATAATTTGATTTCTTCAGTTTAATTTATTTTAATGTTTCCTTATATCTTCAGTTGTTTAGTTCTAATTTCTATGTATTTGCATGGATGTAAGTTTTCATGAGGAATTCAACTGTTGTGATTAACTTACTACAACCTTTACAACTATAATTCTAGCATTTGGAAGTAAAGACAGAATCATTAGTATCTAAAGCCAAGTTTTGACTATGTAGTGGTTTTTAGAGCTGTGAGGGCTATATGAGATCCTGTCTCAAACAACAACTACCCTCCTCCACAAAAAAATATATTCATAAAACAGAGTTGAAGAGGCTTCTGGAAATTGTAATTTGACAGTTCAGGCACTATATACATCCGCAAAGAAGCACATCTTGTAGGCAGGACAAATTGTAGGTCAAATGATTCATATATACATTGGTTTCCCAATGCCTCCTTGTTACAGGGGATCGCTGGTTAAGGCTCTGTATTTCCCATTGCTAGGATTCTTATCTAGGCTCACCCTCATAAATTCCTAGGAATTTCCATTATACTAGGTCTCTAGTTCACATGAGAGAGAACTAGGATAGAACCAAATATGGAAAACAACAAGTCAATGAAACTACTTATAATATTATTCTATAATTACAGACTGGTTCATAGATTGGTACCTAATGACATTGTCATCAAAGAGGCCTTACTCAGAAGATGCAGATACCCACCACCAAAATTTAGGGAAAGTTGTGGAATCCTGCAAAATACATGGAGAAAGGATTGCATTTAAAAGCCAAAGGGTCAATGACCCTACTAGGAAACCCAGAGAATCAACTAACCTGGGCACATAGGGGCTCTCAGATTCTAAACTGCCAACCAGGAAGTCTGCATGGGATGAGCAAAACCCTATGCTCATGTTACAATTTTATAGCTTGGTTTTCTTGTGGAAATCCACACACAGTGAGAGCAGGGTCTTTCCTTCTACCTGTTGTCTGAATTTGGGACACTTCTCTTCCACAGGTTTATGTTTTCTTCCTCTAATTTTAATAGGAAAGGAGGTGCCTAGTCTTACTGAAACTTGATTTTTCCTGGCTAATTGATGTCCTTGGGAAAACTTCCATTTTCTGAAAGAGAAATAGAGGGGGATTGGCGGGGGGGGGGGTAAGTAAAAGAGATGGAAGGGAGGGAATTTGGTGGCAAGGGACTAGGAATCCTGTAGGAATTTGAAGAGAGAGAGAGAGAGAGAGAGAGAGAGAGAGAGAGAGAGAGAGAGAGAGAGAAAGAAAGACAGAAAGAAAGAAAAGATATCCATAGAAAAAAAAGAAAACCCAAAACCAAAACTACTTCCAGACTTCCAGAAGTCTGTCATAATTTTACAAGATTTCAATGCATGCCTAACACAGAATTTAATAATGTGCAGTCTGTTGCAGTGTCCAGTATCTCATTCTCACCAAGGTCCTTTTCTGGTCTAGGAAGAAGTTGACCCTGGATTTATAATTTGGAAAATTTTATAAATGCACTCCAGGATCTTTCTAAGAGCTCTCCCATGAAGTTCAACTTAGTGTACTTTTTACATTACCATTTTTTCTCAGGTTTATTTTTCAACTCAATGTGTATTACAATTATTTCAAAATACTGTGAACCTTTCTGTTGACACCATATTTCAATGTACTTTCACTTATTAAATTAGAATGCCCAATAGTCTAGTAAGCATTTATCTAATTATAACCATTGAAAATATTCTAGTTCATATGTATTTCTTCTCGACCTTGTTAGTGTGACAGTATATGTTCAACTCAAAGGCTATAGTTAATGTGAATTCTTTGTTAATGTTTGAATCACTTGAGGTATTCAAATTTCTGGAATACACTCTGATAAAAACATACTTATCATTTAGGCAGAGCAAGTGTGGCTTTTATTTAATGGAAACATTCAAATAAACTATCAAGTTATATTCAAACTGAGACAACATTCTAAGTATTTTATAGATATATATTTAATTGCCTGCCTGTAGAGCAGTAAGAATATAAAATATCTTAAGTATCTTTCTACTATTCAAAACTTTCCAATTACTTCACTAGTTTTTTATTAGTTCCTTGAGAGTTTCATAAAAGGAAGTTTGCCTCGCTCAAACACTTATTCTGTTCATCTCCAATTACATAAGCAATCAACTTTGCTTCATGTCTTCTCTCTCTCTCTCTCTCTCTCTCTCTCTCTCTCTCTCTCTCTCTCTCTCTCTCTTTCTCTCTCTTTCTTTCTCTATCATTGTTTGGTTTTTTGAGACAGGGTTTCTTTGTGTAGCCCTGGCTGGCCTGGAACTGTCTCTGTAGACCAGGCTGGCATCAAACTCAGAAATCTGCCTGCCTCTGCCTCTGCCTCCCAAGTGCTGGAATTAAAGGCATGTGCTACCACCGCCTAGCCATGGCTTTTATATCTTTAGAAACCAGTTTGTGCTTCTTATATATTCTTGAATGTGTGACTATTTTTCTGCAGAGCGGTTGCCCAGTGGTGGCTATACCATCAAGAGAAAACTCACAGTAACTAACACTTGCCAGTGGCACCAAAGCTTAAAATGGGGATGAGTACCTATTTTCTCTCTTGTTCGCTGGAATTTGGTCTTGTTTCTGATTTCCCAGGTTTTGTATGTATTATAAAAACACAGTGAGTTCATATGTGCAGATATCCTGCTGTGTTCAGAAAATAATGTTCTCTTGTAATTATCCACAACTTTTGGTTTTTACAGTGTTTTTCATCCTATTACTGAAATAATTCCTGAATCTTTCAGGTTAAGGAATGCAGTAAATATGCTGTCTTTAGGTATGAACATTCTTCAATATCTTAATTTCCTCATTGTGGGCAGTTGTTGGCCATTTGTAAATCACCATGTGGTATAACATGAAGACTCTCTCATGGGATGAAAGATGCATTATTCTATGGTTCTAATGGAATTTATGTAATACTTTGTATATTTAACAACAAAATTGTGGTTAGTTCTTTCAGAGTCTTTGGCCTTTCTAGCCATAGGGTTTTAGCCTCATAATAGTGCCAGATACCGGCTTCACTATGTGGAGTAAAACTTTGATCCAGTCAGAAGATAGTTGCTTACTCTTCTGATTTTCTTGCTATTATTGCATTTAGTGGTTTACCTTTTCCCTGACAGTCATTATTGTAGCTCACAGAATTTATAGCTAAGTATCATGTTTTAAAATTACTTTACCCCTCCTAGAATATACATAGCGCCTTCCAGCAGTATGAAACCTAGCCAATAGGGATAAAGCTTTCAAGATCATAGCAACTTGACTTCCTTTATGTTTTATAATCCAAGCATGTGATATCTTCCAAGAGCAATGGAAATAGTCTATAAAATTTAGGATATCTATGAGACCACACTGGCTGACAATTCAAAAATGTCATTTATACCTGACACTGTACTTTTTATTTGTCCTAGGGTTCATCTGTGTAATTTTCAGTAACACGTGTATCCATAGGACTGACAGATGATATTTTTTTTTTACAAGAGATGTGGGTACTGCCTTTTCCCTCATATTATTTATATGTTTGATTAGGACATGTGGATCTCTTGTTTGTTCATTCATTCTTTGTTTGTTTGTTTTGTGTCGTGAAATACTGGAGCAGAAGAGAATGTTGAGGATTGGATTGAGCCAGAGGTTAGTTGTGTCTCTAGTGTAATTAATTCATATGTGTACAGCTGAATAGCATGCTATGCTGGATGCACTTCCTGGGACCAGCTTGGATTTGGGGGGGGGGGAGTCTGTCTGCAGATTGGGGCAGGAGGAGAAGAGGAAAGTCAGGCAGATTCCATAAGATAAGCTTTGGAGAAGAATTTCAGAATCTGGATGATTCAAGAAGTTGGCTATCATGTGTGAGTAGGCTACAGGTTTTGAGAAGGTAGGTCAGGACTTGATGGAAGCCTAAACAGTGGCAGCATTGCAAGTATGGGCAACAAGACAAGGAGAGCTTGGGTATGGTTCAGACTGTGGAAACCAAGGGGATTCATCAGACAGATTGTGGAGAAAGATCTAAATAATCGGTGTCCTGGAAAGTAAAACATTATAAAAATCTAGGTTACCTAAAGTGTCAACTATTAAAATATTGCTAAAGATTACATATACTCCTGTAAGAAAACCTTAAAATTATGTAAATTTTTGATGTAATAAATGAAAATATCTTTGATATTTGAATAATATCATAAAGAAAATTACATAGATCATACTCAAAATTGCACAACTGCCACACTGCATGCTCTATTGTATTGGTAACATGCTCAACATTGAAACCATACTGTTTTAAAAACAACATGAAATTCTTGTATACTCAGTATAAAGTCCTATCCAGAATATCTACTGACTCATCACTCCCCATCAGCATGAGGTCAAGATGATTGGTAAAGTATCATAAACCTCATCATCAGCTTAGAGTTTATTTAAACATCTAGCCCTATTGTTGCTGAACTCTATAAAATAACTTAATAATATTATTACTTCCTTAGCTTTGTGGACAAAAAGTTGTGAGATTACTGAATTCCATTATTCATCCTATCTTTCATGTAGTATATACAGACTGGTGCATTTCTAAAAATCCAATATTAATCCTAATACCTGACATAGTCAATTTTATCACTGCCTAACTCTTCTAAAAAAAAAAATCATACCTACAACTGACTTTAGAATCATGAAACTAAGTGTATTACTCTCCTAGCTATCACAGTAAATATAATTAAACTGGTTAAGTTTTCCTTAAGTATACTGATAAAAATTTTTGTAATTACCCAACTCTCTGAGATTGCTTAAACTGATAGTTTTGAGCAGTTTTCATTATTCCTATATCAGTTAAATATGCTCAGTCTAAAGAAGCTACTCTACATTGTAAGTAGTGTTATATGAATTGGTGGAAAAACATAGAAGAACAAAATCACATAGTCCTTAAAACATTATGGCAGTTTTTCATCTTTTCTTTTGGTCATTTAATTACTGTTAAATTCTTAAACAAAGAAGGAAACACATAAATAAACGAAGAAGGAAAACATGTCAACACACAGTACAATGTGTGGCTTCTTTTCTTCTGTTTAGAGATAAGCTGAGTCCTATCTTTGTTTTTTGTTTGTTCACTTGTTTGTTTTTCTCAGTTTATCATAAAGAACTTCCAACAACAACAACAAAAAAAACAACAAAAACAAAATCAACAAAATTAACCAGGCCAACTTCTTACATTGCAATAAAGATATATATAGAGAAAATTAGGATAGCCATTGAGAAATTGTGAACTTTCATACTAGGTTTGAGACTTTTCACTATTGTAGATTTTTACCCAACATCAAAAAAAAAATGAAAGATCTGTGACAGACTTAGAACTAGAAAGACAATTATCCAATTATCATTATATGCTTTTTGTATATTATATCTACTCAGTTCATACAATTACCCCTTCACATTCTCTTTTTACATTTTTTATTGTACCCACTTGTACAGTTGTTTACGTGCACATAATCCAGTGACATCATACACACACATACACACACACATACACACACACATACATACACACACACACACACACACACACACACACACACACACACA
>NC_034597.1:84041176-84045001 GCF_900095145.1 Mus pahari | reverse complement strand
ACACACACACACACACACACACACACATACACACATCTTATTTCATTCTATGAGGGAGAACATGACTTTTTTCCAGTACAATAAAGGTCATTCTTAGATATTTTTGCAAAAGTTATAAAGTGAAGCTTCAGAACTTTTTTTTTTGCATGAAATCTTCCCCAACACATCTTTATTATGATATCTAGGAACTTTGCTTTGTAATTTTGATGTTTCTATTAGTTACTTTTCTTATTCTTTGAGATAACACAATAGAAAGGACAATGTACACAAAAAGACATTTAACTGGTTTACTGTTTCAGATACTTATGTTGTGCCAAAAAGTGATTATTAACCCCAAAAAAGCAACCCAAGAATTGATTCCGATGTAATTACTCTAGGGTCTCTTCATTAGAAGCTCAAGCTTGTGCTCCCTGCCAACCATGACACAGCAGGATGACAGGAAGGTGAAGCCCCAAGCCTTGTTTTAGGTAAACGTTTAGCAAGGTAAGCAAACAATCAAGGCGGTTTGTAGTTTGGCATATGTTTGATTGGGAGGCCATTATGGCCTTTAACATAATTGGCTGGTATTGGGAACCAAACCATACAATTAATTTCTGCTTTTCTCCTGATGCGTGGTTGTTAGTTGAAGTGCTTGGGGGAGGCTTCTAACCTGGAAGTGCAGATTTGTTGGGGAGTAACCTGGAAACTAGTGCTAGACTCAGGCTATGTTAACTTAAGTTCAACCTTCATCTCTCTGAAATGGAGTCTGAACACAAAAGATCTGGTGTCTCAGAGACCATGATAGCAGAAGGAAGACTGATCCATGCCACCCCCAGAAAACCCAAACTAAAATAAAATATAAAACAAACACACAAACAAAATTCCCGAAACAAATGAAACGTCAACAAAAACAGAAAGCTGAAGATTTACATCTTCTTCTCCAGCTTATAGCACAAGAGAACTGGAGATTTTTGCAGAATATTTGACCACACTATGAATCCCGAAATTGGGTTTTTCCTGAAAACAAAAACAAAAACAAAATCAATAACAGAAACATATTTCTAGTTGTGGTGTGGCTCAGTCCTTAGCAAACATTTTTAATCCCTCTGGCTGGAAATCAGACATGACTTTAGAACACACCCTTAATCCCAAACAATGAAGGTAACATTAGTTTGTACAAGGATGAAGGCATGTTTGAATGTGATGTCTACTTAAGTCACAGGGAAACTGACAAATCAAAGAAAGAATTGACAGGATAGGATAGGTCCAATTCTCTTGAGAAGACAGAGAAAAGGGAACTCACATAAGAGAGAGCAGTGCAAAGTGAAAAAGAAAAGGAGGCAGTTTTACCAGGAGTTTTACAGAAAAAGTTGAAGAGAGAACAATCTAGACACAGGTGGAAAAAAAATTGCCAGAGAACCAGAATGAACCAGAAGATAGAACAGATTGCTAGAGTTAGTTTAAAGACAAGCAGAGCAATTCAGGAGAGGACAAAAGAGCAGCCAGGTTAGCAGAGTCAACTTGGAGAAGTATTTTGAGCCAGGAGTTAATCAGCCAGGCAGAACTCTGGAAGAACAAGAAAGGGTGAATTTATTCAGCAGTAAGTCTCCTAGGCTGAAAACATTCTAGACTTTTAACAGAATGTACAGAGGCTAGAAGCTTCCAGGACTAGACCTAGGTTAGTTGACTGAAGCATTGAGCTTTGGAGATGACCATTACACAAAGCAAATAAAACAAACATTTATAGGGGTGCCATGTTGTGGGGAATTGCAGGCTGATCTCCAGTTGAGCTGAGGTCTGAACCGTGGAAATGGTGACAATTCACCTACATGACATGGTAGGTGTTCCCTCATGCTCCTGGAACTCTGGCCCCTGCCTAAGTTACCGTCCCTGACAGTTCCCACAAGAGAAGCATGGCTAGAAGTCATGTAGGCAATGACACAAGCTTCTGACCTTCAGGCTAAACTCCTCCCCAGTTACCTAGCAACAGCAAGGACCATAAAAAGGGATGTTCAGACCCACCTCGCTCTCTTATCCTCTCACTCCTTTGTTCTCTTATCTCTCACTTCTTTCATTCCTCTCTCCTCTTTCCTTTCTCTTTGTCTTCTCCTCTCCTCTCTCCTCTCCTCTCCTCTCTTCCTCTTACTCTCTTTCTCTCTATACTTCTCTCTCTCTCTCTCTCTCTCTCTCTCTCTCTCTCTCTCTCTCTCCTCTATTTCCCCCTGCATTTGCATAATAAAGCTCTAAAACCATAGAGAGTCTCTGCTCATCAAGATCTGCTATGCTCACTCTTGCAGTTGTTGGAACCTCTCTTCCCTCATCCCTCTCTCCTATAACCCTGGTGGCTTTAGCAAAATAGCTCCAGGGTTCCCAGGTAGGGCTGCCCCTTGGCTACCCCCTGAAGAGTGAGTCAGATACTTGAATGCCCACAAATTGTTAGTTTCAGTTTTAAACTGAATGGCTAAAATTATGATGGGGTGAATCCTTATGTTGAGAGGAGGGATGAGTTCAAGGTAGATAGCAGCCCTCCCACTCCTGACAGACTAGAAAATAGGTAAAACTCTGGAGGGGTGTGGGTTTTAACTCCCTCCTCTTCCCCAGGGCCCCCTTTAAGGTCTCTTTGATACCTTAAAGCCTGAGATGCTTCCTCCAGAAAGGCTATGCTTTTTTTTCCCCTTCTTTATTTCTTTCATTAAATTATGTTATTTATTTACATTCCAAATGTTACCCCCTTCCAAGTTCCCCCTTCCAAAGTTGTTCATCCTGTCTTCCCACCTTCCTTTTTCCTCAGAGAGAGTACCCCCACTCACCTACTCCCACCTTACCCCACCCACCACCACCACCACTGAATCCCTTTTCCCTGGAGCATGAAGCCTTTATAGCATTAGGCATATCCGCTCCCACTGAGGGAGTATTCTGCTATATACGTGCTGGAGACTGTGGACCAGTTCATTTATGCTCTTTGGTTTGTGCCTTAGTCTCTGGGAGATCTGAGGGGTTCAGGTTAGCTGATACTTTTGTTCTTCCCATGGGGTTGCCATCCCTTTCAGCTCCTTTAATCCTTCCCCTAACTCTTCCATAGGGCTCCACAGCCTCAGTCCAATGGTTGGCTTTAAGTATCTGTATTTGTCTAAGGCAGCTGCTGGTCGAGCCTCTCACAGAATAGCTATGCTAGGCTGCTCTTGTCTGCAACCACAACAAAGCATTAGTAGACTGCTATGGTTTAGTGCCTGTGCAGGGGATTGAGCTGAATTTGGGTCAGTAACTTGATGGCCTTACCTTCAGTCTCTTCTCCATTATTGTCCTGGAAGGAACAACCCTGTGTCAAAGATTTTGAAGATGGTTGGGTAGCTCCATTGCTCCACTGGGAGCCCTGTCTCACTATTGGAGGTGATCTTTTCATGTTCCATCTCCCCACGGTTGGGAATTTAAAGTAACAAACATCAAATAGATTAGTCAAGAAAAGAAAATGTTCCTGCAATTTAATAATAAAGGTCATGATTATGAAACCTATTTGAACAGCACTAGCAATTGGACTTCAAATATGGAGGACATTGTTACTTTAATTTAGAGGCCCAATAAATGGTAGAAGTGACAAGTTCTGTGTAACTATAAAAATGCTGCTGATGCTCTTGAGGTTGTGGAGAAAGAGGAACACTTCACCATTGCTGGTGGGATTGCAAGCTTGTACAACCACTCTGGAAATCAGTCTGGCGGTTCCTCAGAAAATTGGACATAGTACTACCAGAGGATCCAGCAATACCTCTTCTGGGCATATACCCAGAAGATCTTCCAACTGGTAATAAGGACACATGTTCCACTATGTTCATAGCAGCCTTATTTATG
>NC_034597.1:84033331-84040516 GCF_900095145.1 Mus pahari | reverse complement strand
GAAGGGAGCTGCAACCCTGTAGGTGGAACAACCATATAAACTAACCAGTACCCCCTGAGCTTGTGTCTCTAGCTGCATATGTAGCAGAAAATGGCCTAATCAGCCATCATTGGGAAGAGAGGCCCCTTGGTCTTGCAAACTTTATATGACCCAGCACAGGGGAAGGCCAGGGTCAATAAGTGAGAGTGGGAGTGTAGGGGAGCATGGGGGTGGGGAGGGTATAGGGAACTTTCAGGACAGCATTTGAAATGTAAATAAAGAAAATTTAAAAAATAAATAAATAAAAATAAAAATGCTGCTGAATTTTATAATAAATTAATCTCTGGTTACAAATTTAATTTCAATTCATAGTGTCAAAATTTTTTCTTTTATATTATTTTTAAATGCATTCACAACAACAAATCAATTCATCAGAAGTATATTTATTTAGAGAAGATCTTTCCTCTGCATTTGGCTATTTATATGTAGAATTGTTAAGCCCTTGCTCATTAAGAGATTAGATAAAATATTTGCACCCTGCTCAAAAAATAAATCTTCCATTGTTATAGAACTATACTGGATTTTCTAACAATTCACACAGTGCACCTCTCTGAAGAGATGCTTTATTCTGAGGAGTGACTGAAGGGAGAAGAGCTGCCATGGTAACCCTATTACTCAGTGTAGCCCTCATTACCTCTCTTAAGGAGTCTAGGGATAAGCAAATTTGAAAGGGGTTTAAAGTATTCAACTGAAACCAATAGACATGTATCGTCTGTGAAGAATATCTAATATCTATGAAATGAAAATCATTCTAACTCTAAACAGAGAAAAGTATTGGGAAACATAGGACCTTATTAACTCACCAGTTTCAAATACTCACAATGGAAATTCACAGTTCAACCAAAGTTATTAGAGAAAAGATAACTTCCTATTCCAACATTTTTGAATGTTTCAAAAGCAAGGAATTAAGACTTTTCAAGATAGAGATAATGATTATAAGCAAAAACACTATTATATAGGCTGTTCAAAAAGTAATTGGGAGCAAACTTAAATTCTTCTGGTTTTTAAACTCTACCCTTCAGGTACAAATTTCTGAAGGTAAAACAGAAGACTACAAAGAATTTTCAATTTCCAGAATTCAGATTAAGCCAGGCTTAAGCTCATCAAGACTATAAAAACATTACTTCAAGTGACTTACAAAGGCATCACTACTATCTTCATCCAAAAGTAAAGGCTGGTTTAGAAATGGCAACTCTGTGGACTATACAGAACTTCCTTTATTCAGATTGCTTTATCTTTTGGGATGGGTTGGACATTTCTAGTGAGTATACATAGATAACTGATATGAGTACATACAATGATTACTACAATATGTAATGGTGTTTATACACAACACACACACACACACACACACACACACACACACACACACACCCCACCTGCTCCAGGTTCCCAGCCCTGGCATTTCCCTATACTGGGACATAGAGCCTTCACAGGACCGAGGACCTCTCCTCCCATTGAAAGACCTACTAGACCATCCTCTGCTGCAAATATAGCTAGAGCCACAAGTTCCACCATGTGTTTTCTTTGATTGGTAGTATAGTTCCAAGGAGCTCTGAGGGTACTGGCTATTTCATATTGATGTTCCTTCTATGGGGCTTTAGTCCCCTTCAGCTCCCTGGGTATTTCTCTGACTCCTTCATTGGGGACCTAGTACTCTGTCCAATGGATGACAGTGAGCATTCACTTCTGTATTTGCCAGGCATGACTTGAACAAAGACAAAAATAGACATGCTAAAAAGGACAGACATAAGGGGAGTAGTCCTCAAATCTACACAACTGCTGGCAACCTAGAAATAATGAGAGAGGGAGAAATATCCCATTCTAGGGATGAACACAGCAATTGATATTCTTTTTTTCTTTTTAAAATTATTTTATTAGATATTTTCTTCATTTACATTTCAAATGCTATCCCAAATGTCCCCTATACGCCCCCCCCCGCCCACCCTTTCCCTCTCACTCCCACTTCTTGGCCCTGGCATTCCCCTCTATGGGGCATATAAAGTTTGCAAGACCAAGGGGCCTCTCTTCTCAATGATGCCTGAATATGCCATCTTCTGCTACATATGCAGCTAGAGACACAAGCTCTGGGGGTACTGGTTAGTTCATATTGTTGTTCCACCTACAGGGTTGCAGCCCCCTTCAGCTCCTTGGGTACTTTCTCTAGCTCCCCCATTGGGGGCCCTGTGTTCCATCCAATAGCTGACTGTGTACATCCACTTCTGAGTTTGCCAGGCACTGGCATAGCCTCACAAGAGGCCACTATAACAGGGTTCCTTCAGCAGAATCTTTCTGGTATGTGCAATAGTGTCTGGGTTTGTTGGCTGATGATGGGATGGATCCTCAGGTTGGGTAGTCTCTGGATAGTCCATCCTTTTGTCTTCGTTCCAAACTTTGTCTCTGTAACTCCTTTTATGAGTAATTGATTTTCAAATAACAGAAGGTAACCTAATGAAATATACATCCAAGTAATATTATACAGACTGGGAAATTTAGGAATTTAGGAATATATTAATTATTTAAATACACATATATTCATAAAAGTATGAAAAAGGGGTGATATTTTAAAGAAAGCAAGAAGGTGTATATGGGAAGGCTTGGAAGGAAGAAAGGAAGACAAGAGAAAATTAAAATGGTATATTTAATTTGTTATTTATTTATTTATTTATTTTTACTTTAAACTCCAGATTTTCTTCCCCTCCAAGTTCCACATACTATACCTCCTGCATGCCACCTGTGTCCATGAGAATGTCCCCACCCCTTCACCCTACCAGACCTCTAAACTCCTCGAGGCCTCCAGTCTCTTGAGTGATAAGTTCATCTTCTCTGACTAAACCCAGACTTGGCAGTCCTCTGCTATATATGTGTTGGGGGCCTCATATCAGCTGGTGTATGCACCCTGGTTGGTGGTCCAGTATCTAAGAGATAGCAGGTTAATTGAAACTGCTAGTCCTTGTACAGGGTTGCCCTCCTCTTCAGCTTCTTTTAGCTTTCCCCTAATTCAACCAGAGGGGTCAGCTGCTTCTGTCCATTGGTTGGGTGCAAATAACTGCATTTGACTCTTTCAGCTGCTTTTTGGGTCTTCCGGAATGCAGTCATGATAGGTCCTTTTTTGTGAGCACTCCATTGCTTCAGTGATAGTTTCAGGTCTTGGGTCCTCCCCTTGAGCTGGATCCAACTTTGGGCCTGTCACTGGACCTTCTTTTCCTCAGGCTCCTCTCCATTTCCATCCCTGCAGTTCTTTCAGACAGGAACAATTATGGGTCAGAGTTTTGACGGTGGGATGGCAACCCCCCCCCCCGTCACTTAATGCCCTGTCTTTCTGTTGGAAGCGGGCTCTACAAGTTCCCTCAAGGTAGGGTATTTCATCTAAGATCTCCCTTTGAGTCCTGAGTGACTCTCACCTCCCAGGACTCTGGTACATTCTGGAGGGTTCCCCCAGCCTCCTACCGCATGAGGTTGCAGGTTTCCATTCTTTCTGCTGGCCCTCAGGGACTCCAGTCCTTTTCACCCCTCCCAATCATTTTCCCCTCTCTGCTCCCTCAACCCCTTTCCCTCCCAGGCCCTTCCCTCCCTCCCCACTAGTGGTTGCTTTCTTCTCCCTCCCAAGTGGTATGGAGGCATCCTCACTTGGGCCCTTCAGGTAGTTGAACTTTATGATTACTGTGGGCTGTATCTTGGGCATTCAGCATTTTTATTTGGCTAAAATCTACTTATTAGTGAGTACATACAATGCATGTCCCTTTGGGTCTGAGTTACCTCATGCTGGATATTTTCTAGTTCTATCCATTTGCCTGCAAACCTCAATTTTTTTTTTTGCATTTTAAAATCATAATATTATGAATTATGTATATTTTAAAATTTAATTTAATTTTTTCTATTTTAAAATCATATATATATATATATATATATATACACATATATATATATATATATATATATATATATATATATATATATATATATATTTACAACTTTTGGATCCTTACAACTTTTGGATGAGCTTTCCCAACACTGGAAAGTCTAAGAATCCAGCAGTTGTTCAGGCGATGATATTGGTTATCTCACTTGTTCTTCACTTTAAACCAGAATCCTTACAATGTAGGCTCTAATTACAGTAGACCACTGGACTTGCCAGTGAGAGGGAGATCAAGCAGGCAAAGACCAAATGATTCTTTCTTCCATGTCCTTTATATAGGCTGCCACCAGAAGGAAGGGATTAATAACAAGTCTTCTCACTTTTAAGTGATTTAATTAAGAAAATTCCACCACAGATGACTCCAGCTGCTCGTGCCTCAGATAATTCCAAATGTAGTGAAGTTGACAACCAAAACTAGCCATTGCACCCACACTATCCCTTTCATTTCACACACACATACACCCACTCCTCCCCATACCGACCCATACCACATTAATATATATTAACATATATTAATATATGTTAATATATATTAATATATGTTAATATATTAATATATATTAATATTCCACTTTTAAATGTGCATATAACATTAATTCTGCATACCAAATAATTGCTTTTATATTTATTGATAATATTAGTCCTGGGGGACAAATTTCTTAAACTACATATGATAACGCTTTTACTTTAGTCACCTTTATATTAAGATTTCAACAAATACACTTATCTAACTTCACAGATAACCTGTCATAATTTTTGATACTCTAAAGAAAAAAACACTAATTAAACTCACCCTTTTTCAATAACTATGATTCATCTACACCTTGTGTACAGGATAATCATTTGGGAAGTTTCTGCTATTCTAATTTCTAGTTTCCATAAAACATTTTTTTCATCTTAATCCATATAATGAGAGATAATAAAGCAATTTTTTCATCTTAATCCACATAATGAGGGATAATAGTTCACATTAACTTATTTCACAAGTTATAGTTGTCATCCTAGTAGACATAATCAACAAATTTTTATGCCAATATTATTTACTATCACAATGAAAAATTAATTAAATTACAGTCCACGTAGCTTTATGTATCTTGGCAATCACAACTTCTTAATAACATGGTCCTTCATCACATCTCTTTTGCTAATTGACTGGAATCTGCTTCCGTGTTTACTATCCCCACAGGAACCAGCTACACTTGCCACATTGCTCTCAACATGGTGCCTCCATTCACACTGTTTCCTCTGCAAGAAATAGACCTCTCTTTGCTTGTTTCCAGCTCTTCATTTCCCAGTTTTCAATTTCCTGAAGCTTTCTGTTGTTCTTCCTGTTGTTTTATGGATAACTGATTAGGTTCTTAATTTTAGACTCACACTATACCTAATTTTATATTTACATATAAATATGATATTTTAATAAAATGTTTACTAAAATTTTAATTAAAAATTCCTTCTCCCTAGCTGTGATAGAAACTGTTTTTAGAACCCTGTGTGAACTACCAAGTATGGTGTTTCCTTCCTCATCTGTATGTACAGTAGGAAGCATAAAGTAAATCTTCAACTATACGTTGAAATATATCTTTTCACAGCACAGTGGATACCACAAAACTTTATTGATATTTGCTTCTCAAGAACATTATGAGTTTAGATATAAAAGGATCTTAGCAATCCTTGTTAAATTAGAGTTGCCAGTTTGTCATCAATGAGTAAATTTATTGAGATGATCTTCAGAATCTCCACATGAATGAGACATTCTATTAAAAAACATGGAAAATATTAGCTGTCACTGCAATATACAATATATATCATTGTGATACAGTAAAGCACATGGCTTGATATATCCAGCCTTGCAATGAATCCTCAATACAGCCCTAAATTCACATTGTATGTGCACATTTCTTAATTCATCTAAATGCTGCTTCTAAAAATTCTTCTAATCAATGTCAAAATAAGTTATACTTTTAAAGTCAGTGCTCAAATACAATAAAGTAGAAACTAAATGATCAAATTTGATGAAGGTACCTATCCTAAATGACAGCCTAGCTCACTCTTACATTTTTGATATAGAATTTGTTAAATACATATTACTAAGTATTTGTAGGTTCCATAAATTAGTTTGATACAGTAAATAATGTTATGACAGGGACCACTCTTTTTATTTTAGTAAATTAATTTACTTAATTTTCATTTGGGGGTCTTAGCAGTATCACAATCTCTAATATGTTTCTGGATTGTGTATGTTTTTATAAATATATAATATCTTCATGAGTAGTGATGAAAGATAATTTTGAAAGCCTTGACTTGTCTTTCATATTAAGGTAACACCTATTCTTCAAGGTGTGTATCTTATGCAGGAGTTTCAATACCATCCATGTATGTCAATTTCAATTATTCCTTTGCAATGAACAGAAAATACATAAATCTCAGCTAGTATTGTTCAGGTATGCACACTCAATATTTTATTATATAATCTCAATTTCATATAGTGGGATGCAATGATCCTTTGGTCCAACACAATTCTCAAAATATCCTTGTATTAATTTTTGTATCTGTAAAAGTATGAAAGTACATGACTGGTGTTTCTTTTACCTATAAGAAAATGAAATGCAATGTCCAAACCAGAAAACAGAAATGAAGTCAGAAGATACCCAAACTTATGGTACACAAGAAAGGCAGTCCTAAGAGGGAAACTCATAGCCCTGTGTTCCTTCAAAAAGAAACTAGAGAGAGCATACACTAGCAAACTGACAGCACACCTAGAAGCTCTAGAACAAAAGGAATCAAATTCACCCAAGAGGAGTAGATGGCAGAAAATCATCAAACTTAGGGCTGAAATCAACCAAGTGGAAATGAAAAGAACTATTTAAAGAATCAACCAAACCAGGAGCTGGTTCTTTGAGAAAATCAACAAAATAGATAAACCCTTAGTCAGACTAACTAGAGGGCACAGGGAGAGTATCCTAATTAACAAAATCAGAAATGAAAAAGGACACATAACTACAGGACCTGAGGAAATCCAAAACATCATCAGATCTTACTACAAAAGGCTATACTCAACAAAACTGGAAAAAATGTATGAAATGGAATATTTCCTAGACAGATACCAGGTACCAAAGTTAGATGAGCATCAGAATAACAATCTAAACAATTCCATTCATCCTAAAGAAATAGAAGCAGTTATAAATAGTCTCCCAACCAAAAAAAGCCCAGGACCAAACGGGTTTAGT
>NC_034597.1:84031409-84032936 GCF_900095145.1 Mus pahari | reverse complement strand
ATTTGACAAAATCCAACACACCTTCATGATAAAAGTCATGGAAAGATCAGGAATTCAAGGCCCATACCTAAACATAATAAAAGCAATATATAGCAAACCAGTAGNCAACATCAAACTAATTGGCGAGAAACTGGAAGCAATCCCACTAAAATCAGGAACTAGACAAGGGTGCCCACTACCTATTTCTCCATACCTATACAATATATTGAATATATACTTCAAGTACTATAGTACTTGATTTCCTAGCCAGAACAATTCGATAACAAAAGGAGATCAAGGGGATAAAAATTGGAAAGGAAGAAGTCAAAATATCACTATTTGCAGATGATATAATAGTATATATAAGTGACCCTAAAAATTCCACCAAAGAACTCCTAAACCTGATAAACAGCTTCAGTGCAGTAGCTGGATGTAAAATTAACTCAAACAAATCAGTGGCCTTTCGCTACACAAAGGATAAACAGGATGAGAAAGAAATTAGGGAGACAACACCCTTCACAATAGTCACAAATAATATAAAATATCTTGGTGTGACCCTAACTAAGGAAGTGAAAGATCTGTATGGTAAGAATTTCAAGTCTCTGAAGAAAGAAATTGAAAAAAAATCTCAGATGATGGAAAGATCTCCCATGCTCATGGATTGGCAGGAGTAATATAGTCAAAATGGCTATTCTGCCGAAAGCAATCCCCATCAAACTTCCAACTGAATTCTTCACTGAGTTAGAAAGGACAATTTGAAAATTCATCTGGAATAACCAAAAACCTAGGATAGCAAAAACTATTCTCAACAATAAAAGAACCTCTGGTGGAATCACAATGCCTGACCTCAAGCTGTAGTACAGAGCAATTGTGATAAAAACTGCATGGTACTGGTACAGCGACAGACATGTAGATCAATGGAATAGAACTGAAGACCCAGAAATGAACCCACACACCTATGGTCACTTGATCTTTGTTAAAGGATCTAAAACCATTCAGTGGTAAAAGACAGCATTTTCAACAAATGGTGCTGGCACAACTGGAGGTTATCATGTAGAAGAATGCAAATTGATCCATTCTTATCTCCTTGTACAAATCTCAAGTCTAAGTGGATCAAAGAACTCCACATAAAACCTGAGACACTGAAATTTATAGAGGAGAAAATGGGGAAAGCTTCAAAGATATGGGCACAGGGGGAAAATTCATGAACAAATCAGCAATTGCTTGTGCTGTAAGATCAAGAATTGAAAATGGGACCTCATGAAACTGCAAAGCTTCTGTAAGGCAAAGGACACTGTCAATAAGACCACAAGGCAACCAACAGATTGGGAAATGATCTTAACCAATCCTAAATTCAGTAGGGGGCTAATATCATATATATATGTATGTATATGTAACTCAAGAAGTTGGACACTAGAAAATCAAACAACCATATTAAAAATGAGGTACAGAGCTAAACAAAGAATTCTCAACTGAGGAATAACAGATGGCTGAGGAGCACCAGAAAAAATGTTTGACATCCTTAATCATCAGGGAAATGCAAATCAA
>NC_034597.1:84000743-84031037 GCF_900095145.1 Mus pahari | reverse complement strand
AGTACTACTCATCTATTAAAAGCAATGAATTTCTGAAATTCTTAGGCAAATGGATGTATCTGGAGGATATCATCTTGAGTGAGGTAACCCAATCGCAAAAGAACTCACCTGATATGCACTCACTGATAAGTGCATATTACCCAGAAACATAGAATACCCAAGCTACAATTTGCAAAACACATGATAAACAGGAAGAATGAAGATCAATATTTGGATACTTCATTCCTCTTTAGAATAGGGAACAAAATACCCATGGACGGAGTTATAGAGACAAAGTTTGCAACTGAGATGAATGGATGGAATATCCAGAGACTGCCACACCTGGGAATCTATCCCCTAATCAGCCTCCAAACACAGACACTATGGCATATGCCAGCATGATTTTGCTGAAAGGACCCTGATTTGGGTGTTTCTTGTGAGGCTATGCTAGTATCTGGAAAATACAAAAGTGGATGCTCACAGTCATCTATTGGATGGAACTCAGGGCCCCCAATGGAGGAGCTAGAGAAAGTACCCAAGGAACTTAAGGGGTCTGCAACCCTATAGATGGAACAGCAATATGAACTAACCAGTACACCCAGAGCTCGTGTCTCCACGTGCATATGTAGCAGAAGATGGCTTAGTCAGCTATCATTGGGAAGAGAGGCCCTTGGTCTTGCCAAGAAGTGGGAGTGGGTGGGTATAGGAGTAGGGTGGGGGAGGGTATAGGGGACTTTCAGGATAGCATTTGAAATGTAAATGCACAAAATATCTAATAAGAAATTTAAAAAAAGAGAAAAAACTATAGAATAAATCAAAAAAGATAAAAGAAATAAATTCTCAGTTATAGAATTGTGCATATATTTCATATGAAAACAAGGATATTAGACCCTCCAATGTTTACTTGCCTCAAATTTCCACATGAAATAACAGTGTATCCACTCAGTATCATATCTCTGAATTAATCAAATATTGTGTGTGCACATGTGTGTAAATTTGCACATCTTGCTTTGTTATTATTTTTGATGAATTGATCACTAGTTTCCTGTGTCCCTGGCCAAATTTTATTAAATTAGTAATTGTCCATATCTTAAAAGTATTCATCCATATTTCTGAGAGTTTCATTAAAACTGAGTAAATGCTTTTATTAAACTGAAATATTCTATTTTCAAATACTATGATCTTTACATATTATAGTATGTGTGCATTTGTATGTATAAGTATTTTCTGGATATTTAAATGATACTGTCATTTAATATTCTAGGTAGTATTTTCAGCTGGAACCTAATTCTTAATTGTTTTATTATTACCAATGCTTAGAATTTTTATCTTACCAAAATATTGCAGAAAATGCATAAAGTCGGC
The DNA here is from genome assembly GCF_900095145.1 of Mus pahari. NCBI lineage: Eukaryota > Metazoa > Chordata > Mammalia > Rodentia > Muridae > Mus > Mus pahari. The sequence continues at coordinate 84,029,693 of NC_034597.1, read as the reverse complement.
TGTATCATGAGGTGAAGTAAGGGTAATAGATTAGTTGCTAAACTGCCTACTTTGAAAGCATGAAGAAATGGGTTGAAGTGCCAGCAAACACATATAAAAATCAAGCATGTTTTAAATGTTACTTTATTTGCCTGATGTAATTGTTATCTTAGAGGATTACTGTTAAAAATAAGCTCACCCTTTCTAGTTATTTATGAATTCTGGCTGACTGGTCTAACTCAACTCTTTTGGCTCAAACTCTTCCCTAAGATGATTGATTCAATCCAACTTCTCTCAGCTTCTCACTATATTTTTCTGCTTGGCTGCCAAACTAGATCTTGCAATTTGTTCTAATCTTCTGACGCCTTCTTATTCTCTTTCTTTAACTGCCTCTGCATGGAAACGCATGGACTTGATGAACTCGACTCCTCTGTACACACTCTCATGACACTGATGTCCACAGAACTAAACTGTACTCAACTAAACTGACTGAACTGAAGTAACTCAATGCCTTTGGTGCTGCCTGACTGACCTCAACTGCCTCAAAAGAACTGACTCTCTCCCTGAACTTCTTTGTAGTGGCTTTTCTATTCTGTGATATTGTCCTGAAAGCTGGGTTTGTACTGTCTATGACTCATTGTATCAAATCTTTCTCTGATTCATCACTTTGCCCATGCCTTAATTAGATGTCACTTTCAAACACAACTCTATCTTTCTGTAAACTGATCTTATCTACATTGCTTGGGATTGAATGTGTGTGCTAAAGTCATATCTGTATTCCAATAAGGGTATATATCTTAATTCCTCTACTATATGTACCATCATGTGGGTGTAATTTCTGTACTGAACATATACATGAGGATTCTTGAAACTCATTGATCCATAGTCTGCTTGAATAAGCTAACGCAAACTATAGTGATAAAATTTGCCTAAGATAATAAGTTGAATAGCAACTAAGAAAGATGGAAGAAAACACCTGACATTTGTCTATGCCATTAACACAGAGGTATACATGCTGGAAAATACTCAACTCTGGATATGTAGCAGTTTAATGAAAAATGAAATGTTCTCTCCTAGTAGGATGCTTTTTAAGACAGAACATAAGCAATAAAAAAGCTTCAGGAAGTCTCTGAAATTGACCAGGTTTACTAGACTTCTCCCTCCCTTGATTATACAATAAAAAGCAGGGAAATCACTCAAGCTGCAAAGAAGACTCTTTCACAAGCAGAGCTTCCAGAAAAAAAAAGTTTAGATATCCTGAGTAATTTTGAATGAGAAACTTTGAAAGTGTATTTTTCAACCTGTTGAGCTGCCTTTAGGCTGTACTGTATGCTCCACATTCCCATATTTTGTGATCTGTTACAATATTTGATAGAATTTGGTGATGTAGTTTCTCTGAGTTATCTTTTTAATTTGTAAGTAACCCTTAACCTGCATTTCTGTAAGTAACCACAATAAAACATATTGACAATAAACCTTGGTTGCTTCTGTTCTTGAGTCTGTCATGAGCTCCCTATCTGGAAAAAGTAGACAGATACATTGGGTCTCCCTAGGAAATGTCTTGGCATAATCCTCACACACATCAAAAATTAAAATAAATGATAAATAATAAAATTACAGTGATCTCATTTAAGTAAGCAATCAAATATTTTGAAAAAGTCACAGGCTAGTGTTTCATTAAAGCTAGCATTTTATGTGAATGCATGCATGACAGAAAAACTTCTCTATGTAGCCTTCACAGAGTGTAATGAAGAAAATTCACAACAAGCAGAGGTTCAGGTTAGTGTTCTACTGTGAATTTTATGCAATAAAAATGCACAGATATGAGTTTTGGAGATTAGCAAAGTATTAAGACTGTGTACATTTTAATATTCAGCAAAGAACATTTATCATGTGAGAAATATCACCTGACCTGGTTTCTTCACAATGTCAAATTGAATGACCTACACATTAGTTAAAATTGATTTTGAAACTATAATAAAAATAGTATATTTTATCAGAGTATATATATATATATATATACATATATATATATATATATTAAAGTATATATAATATATATTATATTAAAGTATATATAATATATATTATATTAAAGTATATATATATATATATATATATATATATATATATATATATATATTACAGTCAGCATTCAAGGAAGATTAAATAGTCAGTGAGATAGGAAGAGCAAAGTACAATTTTTAATAATTCTACAGTACTTCCTTTAGAATCTTTCCTAGTTAAATGTTTACTGTTTGTCAGGCAGTGTTGGCACATGCCTTTAATCCCAGCACTTGGGAGGCAGATGCAGGTAGATTTCTGAGTTCGAGGCCAGCCTGGTCTACAGATTGAGATCCAGGACAGCCAGGGCTACACCTAAACAAACAAACAAACAAACAAACAAATGTTTACTGGTCTTGCTCACAGATCCTTAAACAACATCACTGTAAAAAGGCATAAGGTCAGCTTCTAATGCAACTGTATTGTTCTACAGAAGTGGCAAGCATAAACATGATGCTATGAGTCCTGGGCTGCTCTAATTTCATGTCATATAGGAACTATCTCTAGTACAGTTTGTTTATGAACTTAATAAAAGCATAAGTGTAGCACTGACAAAGGGAAAGTCAATGGAGCTGTCACTGTCTAGGCAAAAATGAAGGATAATAGAGGGTAATATATAATCTCATATATACTATTTGGATTAATATATATATATATTTATTTATATATATATATATATATATATATATATATATATATATATTCACATATTCCTTCAAGTTAAAAACATATATAGTTTTTCAATTCTATTGAGAAGGCGATCAGTCTAGTAAATAATGAATAACAATAAGTAGCTACACTAATCTTTATTTAAACAAAATACTTAGAAGCTTTGGATTTCCTTTTATAGCAATTCTGGGTTATATAAAGACAAGCATTTGAATATGAGGTGGTTCAATGCCACTAGTGTAAAGAGCAAAGACTTGAAACTTTATGTAGGGGTTACATATAAGCATTTTTTTTCATAAGAAAAACACAGGAAATTTAACTTGGAATTAGCATTCTATGGTAATAAGCAAGATATTTCAGATAGGCTTCTATGTGTGGGACTCAGAAGGAATGTGCCAAAATGTACAGTTTTATTTACAGACATATATAAACTCTCCGATCACTTTATCCTTAGTATGGAAAATGGAGATTGTGTCAAAACAACTAGAGAAGATCTTAATCATGAGACAGACACTTCAGTAATGAGTTTTTAAAGTTTTATGAAGTCAACAACAAATGTTAACAGTAATATAAGTTGAAAGTGAAGAACATTTACTATATGTGCTTCAGGAGCTTGTGAAAAACTTATCTGTTACTGTCCCAGGAGCAACTGATGAGATAGAACTATAGTCAAGTCTACTAAATTCCCTCAAAAGAAAGAAATACCGCAACCTAGGAATTGCTATTGCCATGAATTATGTTGTAACTAGGTACCACACAATATAAGTGAAAATTCTCATTAAGTAAGTATTTACTAATTATTTGAGGATGTGGCACTTGAGTATATAATAGGAATTAAACATATTTGAACACATATGTCATCATGAAACAAAACATTATATAGAGTTATATTTTAATTTCTATGGCTTCGAAGTATTGAAATATTCCACTACTCAAATTCTTCCTTTAAAATTTTGTCAAGGTTGTGTTGATTATGTTTCCATTAGACAGTCAGTGTTCAAAAATTTCAATAATGATCAAAGACATTGTGGTTACATTATATTGCTATCATTACCTTTGTTCAAAGCTGTGCTCTCAGAACAAACTACATATCATAACCTCTATTGTCCCTTTATAATCTTTTGTCATTTGTTTTGCCCTCCCAATATCCTTCTGATGTTTTACCAAATCACATTTTATTAGTGACTCATTAGAACTCTTTTTCCCTCCAATTCTACATATTAACAGAACTTCTCTAAGGAACTTTCACAAGAGTTGATCTTTTAATACTCTGTGTTAGCTGACATGCTTCTGATTTATCTCTTTATTCTGGATTAATCACTCATATTATAAACCTGGCCATTTGAACAAAAGATAGACAGCAAAAATATTCATATGATGGGTTAGAGTTGATATTCTTCTTCCCTGTGAATCTAAAAGATCAAAGTCAGATATCAGACTTGATACAAAATGTCTCTATATGGTATGCACTCTTAAAGCAAAATTACTACTTAAAAATGAACATTACTGGTAGCATTTCCAGAAAATGGTTTTGCATGAATACTCTAAGAATGGAAAATTATATATATATATATATATAAAATAAAAAATGTTGCTGCTTGTTTAGTTAGATGTAGGTTTTTCATGAACTCATTTTCTCTATCATGTACTCATTAGTGATTTGTAAAATGTGATATTCATTTAAAACCTGTCTTCACTTTCCAAACTAACCTTTCCAAATTTAGATTAATTACTCTTAGATTTAGAGTTGAAATACCTTATATATTAGATAATTCTACAACCATAAACTCAGAAAGTCTGCAACATTATTTCTTAACTCTGTCCCTAACTGTGATTCTATGCTGTACTGGAATTATCAGCCTATTTTGTGTCATTTAAATGTTCCTCAATTGTAATTTCTGACTATTGCAAGAGGAATGAAACATTAGTATCTTTTTATAGACAAAATAGAGAAATAAATGTAGAAGTGAAATATATTTGTATATAAATTTATACTAACTCAAAGAATATACAAGCAATTATAATGAGTCTGTATGCATTGTGTGTTTCAAAGTTTATAAATTAATACAACATAAGGATTCACCCCATCATAATTTTAGCCATTCAGCTTAAAACTGAAACTAACAATCTGTCTGACTTCTGTACAATGTAATGGTTTTACAACCTGTATAGCATTGAGGCATTGAAGTCATGTGATATGCAGTGATGGTACTAGGCCTCTTGGAATGCTCTATCCTTCTATACACACGTTTGGATACATAAACACTTTATCTGTGTATTGGTTTCAAAACATACATCTCTGCTGATTCTGTCTATTTTAGTTGACCCCTTCCAAACACTCTGAATCTTTCTAGTAAGCACTTGTTTAGCTGTTCATGACTATAATTACTTTGTTCCTTCTTTCCAAGGCACTGATATTTTATGAAGTTATATTAACATTTTTTTTGTAACAATGTTAGACCTACTTATTGAGAAGTTCTGTCCTTGATGTTGAAATGATTTTTTCTTTTGTCCTTTTTTTTGTTTCTCATTACAAAGGATTGCATTTCCCCTCCTGAGCAATGGAGTACATGCCAAGGGCAAAGAACATGACTTTCTCTTCCTTGGCTTTTTCTTCATGCCTATCACATTGCTGACACATAATAGCATTCCATAAATATCTACTGAATAATTAAATGCAATGTCTTATTTGGCTCCTCAGGATTGTTTAACTATGCAGCCATTTTGAAGCCAGTAAGAGTAAATGAATGAAGAAAGGCATTGGAGATTTTAATAAGATTTCAAAGTGACTTGAATATCATATAAGAAATCATCTTTCTAGAAGGAAAAATAATTAACAATTTCCATACGTGAAAATTTTAACGTTCTCTGTCTTTGATAAAGAAGAAAAACTGAGTATTCTATACAGTTTGAAATGATAGTGATAATTTTGTTGTTAGTATACAAGGACAAATTGTTAGAAAATATAGTAAGCTTTGATCATGTTTTTGTATTGTTAAATAAAAAAAAGTGTTGCAGAGTATTAGCAGTAATGAAAATCTGTCACAGTTCAATATTCAGAGAAATACGATGAAAATCAAATAAGATTATAAGAAAAGGAGAATAGGAAAGAGAAGAATGATAATTATCTACCAACCAAACTAGGGAAGTATATGTTAAAGCATTTCAAATGTTTTTTTCATTGTTCAACTTTATTGTTTAATAATTTAACATATTTAAACTAATTGCATATCTTTTGAAATGTCCATTGATGATTGTAAAAATATAATATGCAAACTCTACCTCTTAATAATATTAAAATTATCAAAATAATTGAAGTATTTGATCAGAAAAAATTGAATTATTAAACCATTGTATTCATCTTTTATTGAGTATATATATATGTATATATATATTCTAACCAAATTTAAAATATATTAAAACTCTAATATTAACTTTATAATATTGCATTTTTATGCACAAATTTACTCTACAAAATTTGAAGAATACCACACACATCAAAATTAACCAAACTTAAATTCTATCCATCTTAATATTCTCTACACAGTTAGGATAATTCTGAGTTTCATACTGCCGTATTTATATAGATGCAGTTAAATGGGCTGAACCCTGAGAAGGGCATACAAAAAAAAAAAAAAAAAGCCTGGGATTGGAGACTGAGGAAAGCAGACCTCACGCATGCTGTCAGAGACTCTGAGTCCATATGTACATCAGCATTCTTACTCTTGGATGACACTGTTTCCGTGGGGTCACTTCTGTTCTTATAACCTTTCCACTTCTTCTTTCACACATCCCTCAGAGCCTTGAGAGGAGGAGTTTTACAAAGGCATCCTGTTAAGGCTAAAGGCACTGAAGTCTGCCTCCCTCTGCTCAGTTCAAGTTGTGGGTCTCTTTTGTTTTTTCCCATCGACTGCAAGAAGAAGCTTTTCTGAAGTAGATTGAGCAAGACGCTAAGTATTTATCAGACATATAAAATACTAGAACTCATACAGTACTTTTTTATTTAACAAAATTAAATAAATTATCCAGAAGCACAAAAGTTCTGATGATAAACACAATGATCACACAAGCAAGATTTGCTGTTATTGATAAGTTCCTTGTCACTTGGTTTTATTCTTGTCTAAAATCCTACAGATGTTGCTGACTCATTTGACATATCTAAGTGACATTTACTTTACTAATCCTATAACTACAGTTTATTGTTTTTATATACCTTATGTCAATTAGTATGCTTATATTACCAGATCACTTCTACTACCAAACATTTTAACACTAACATCACAGAATAAAAACAAAATAAAGCATTAGGTTTCAGCAACCAATTTTAGAAATGATGATCATTATTACTTTATTAATGCTTATGTATGCTAAAAGAAGCTTGGACAATTTAAATAAGAGGGGTCTCAGTACTTTCACTGTTCTGGAACCTTTACTTGAGTCAGTTATCTGCCCATTCTGTCATTCAGTGCTTTCAGGTTTCATGGGTTCTCCTATCTATCACTTTGTCCAGGACTGTTAACTTATATAAACTATTTCTCTGTCTTTTTATTAATACTCAGACCTTAAGATTCTTTTCATTTTTTAAAATTATATTCAGGGCAAAAATACCTATTCTTTTGATAGACTATAAAAGGATAAATTGAACTACTCATATTTTTTAATTGTGTGTTATGGTTGTTTTATTGTTGTTTTTTTATTTTTGTTTTTGTTTTTGTTTTTTGAGCCAGAGTCTCTCTGTGTAGTCCTGGCTGCCCTGGAACTTACTCTGTATACCAGGCTGGCCTCGAACTCAGATATCTGCCTGCCTCTGCCTGCCAAGTACTGGGATTAAAGGCATGAGCCACCACAGCCTGGCATGTGTTATAGTGGTTAAAAATCTAATGTTAGCAATTTTAAAAGTATATAATGTATTATTAGTAACTATAAGATATTATCATGAGCATAAAATAATTAGTCTTGTTCCTACACTAGAATGATCTGTTATTTGACTAGTATATTTTCTATTTCTTCATGTCAATTTCTTTGAGTTTGACTTCTTCATGTGCAACGTGAGAGATGTCATTTGTACATATCCTGTTAGATCATGCATAATGTAACAAGGGTCAACATCCCATATTTTAAAAGGTTAAATAAGGTGAAATGTCATTTCAGTTTGTGAACAGAGTACATTTGTTATCACATTTTAGTTGATGAGCTTTTGGATAGATTCCACTTCTCCATCAAGGCAAATTCATGAAAGTGCAGATTGTTCTTTCATATCCTCAACTGATTTCCTTCTGTTGTACACAGGTAAATGAGATTCCTGAAACACATGGCATGAAAATTTGCATGTATTTGCAGATGCTACAATCAAAATATCCTAGATGCTTTTTCTCCCCAGATAAATTTACTAAGGTTAAAATATCTTGTTTCTCAGGAGTACATTATATTGAATACATTTTCCTTGAGAAATAGGAATAAATGTTCATTCATACCACATAGTTCATGAATCACAAACTGATAAAATGATTCCAATAATTCTAGTTTGGTGATATATTTAATAGGTTACTGTAGTTTCTTACAGAAGCATGGTAAAGGATGACTTCCATAAACCAGAGTAACATATGAGCCTTATATGTTATATAGCTTCCCTCTTCACTCAAACAATAAATCTGTTTATTACATGTATTTATTTTTCTCTCATGTATTACATCCCAACTTCAGTTCCCACTCCCTCAACTCCTTTCAGTCACTCCACTCCAGCAGCTCCCCATCCCCTCATGCCAGATCTACCTCTCTACAGTTGTTTTCTTTTTGTAAAGAGCAGGCCTGCCAGGCATATCAATTAATAAATAAACAAGTAAATAAATAAATAAATAAATAAATAGGTGAATAAATAGGTGAATAAATAAATAACATAACATAACATGGCATAACAAGTTAAAATAAAACTAGGCATACTATCATATCAAGGTTGCACAAACTAACCTAGTAGCAGGTAAAAGATCCTGAGAACTGCAAAAGAGTCAGAGACACCCTCACTCCCACTGTTAGGAGTCCCAGAAAACCAGAAAACTACACATCAGTACATGTAGATGACCTAGATTAGACTCTACAGGCACCTGATGGTTGATTCCTTCCCTGTGAGCACCTATGAGCCCTGCTTAGTTGATTCTATGGGCCAGGTTCCTATGGTGTTCTTGGTACCTTTGGCTCCTATGACCCTTCTTCCATGAGAAGAAATCTCGAGTACGAACATTGGGTACTTGATAGCTTGGATTCGGTTTCCCTATCTGGGCTGCTTTGTCTGACCTCAGTAAGAAAGGATGTGCTTAGTTCTACAGTGATTTGAGGTGCCAGTGTGGGATGGTATTAACTGGGTGCTGAAAGAAAGATGTACTGCTGGGAGAGGCCATGTTACATGGTGACTGGGGGCAGCGTGCTGGAATCAGGATGTAAAGTGAGTAAATAAATAAATTAATGGATAAAATAGAGAGAATTATCTTTTCTGAAATTTGGTCGTTTATTCTGGTTGGTATATGACAGTCCTTTATTTTTTTTTTTTCACCTGAGACTTGGGGATGCCATTTTATTTCATTGACTATATTTTTCCAAATAATTCTTGGTGTTATTCTGAACACCTTAAAATTTTTAATAAGAGAAACGTAAAAATGTTTCTATTTGTTAACATACAGCATGAAAATGCTTGTATGGATTTCCGATGAAATCTGGAAGGTAGGTTTCAGGTGATCTTGCTTTAAATATAGAATAGAGGGACCATGAACAATTCTCTTTGAGAGACTCAGTAGGAAATCACCTCAAAGCTGTAGGCAGTCACCAACAAAGAGAATGAAATCCAGGGTAATAAGAATTTTAAAATTCAAGCTACTAAAGATGAAACTTACACAAAAAATTTCACTGAAATGGGGTAAAAATTATCAAGGTGATACACGTATTTATCAAGTGTACTAGGTAATGATAGAACATATCATTATTATTAACGAATACACAATAAAATGCATATTTTATAGACAGGTTAGAATACTAGAGAAAGAAAGTACAACTAAAAATGGAGACATTCATAGAACTAAAATAAACAAATGTGTTAAAATTTAATTGTACATTTGGTTAATTAGTGTCAGTTATGTACATCTTTGAAGCTACAGAAAGTTTTGTAATTGGTTTGCTTTAAAATCACATTTGTATATGAACAATACAGAGTTATACTTGATTTTAGCATGAATTTTAAACATATTACATGCCTCTGAAACTAACATGGCACAGAATGTGTCACTATCTATATATAGCTCCAGCATTTTAGAGATGCTGTGACTACTTCCTTGCCTTAATGACTATTCCACTTTCAAATGGATTTATTAACAGAAATAAGTATACTCTAAACAGATGGCTGCCAGAAATTTGCTTACATCAATGAAGTAATTGAGACTTAACAAATATTTCAGATTGGCGTGATACAAAGTATCATTGCATTAAGTTGTCATAAGGAATCAAGTGCATAGAATGTTTTATAAAGATAACTCATGTTTATGTAGTTTGATTTCAGTAATAGTATGTAAAAATGCACGTGCAAATGACTAACCAAATACTATAAATAACATTCAATAAATAATACCTATAATCTTCAAAGCTTGCATAAAGACTGAAAAAAAAACTCAGTGGAAATCATATCTGATGCGGCCAAAATTGAAAAAGATTAATTGTAGCTTTTTGCTTAGAAAAATAACTAGCAAAGTGTCTGAATATTTATGCTTGATTTTTCTTAAAACGTTTCCTCCAAAGCTTCCATATTATAAAACATGTAATATCCAAATGTATCTGCTGCAATATAGTGTGTCAATTAAAATGCAATGTTAATCTTCTATACCATATTAAAATTCTGTGTCACTTGTAGTGTTCTGCTGAAGTACAGGAAGTGAAGGCATTATGATTAAAATAAAGCAGAGGTAGAAAACCTAAATATTGAACGTCGCATTATTTAAAGTTGGAGTTTTCTTCCCAAGTAGTATATACTAGTTAAATACATGCTAGAAGAGAAAGCACATGAGAAACAGAGGGTGGTAAGCATGCTCCCAACAAGGAGAAGCCTGTCCTTTGCTGCCTGGAAGCAGCATTCCCAGCCATCTTCTCTTGATGTAGTGCTTTAAACCTGAACTTGTTATGGCAAAGTGACATAAATACACACCTTCAAAATGAATTGCTCTCTTTATTTTAAATGATCCGGTTAGAGGCTGGAGGCATGGCTCAGCAGCTCAGAGTGCTTACAGCTTTTACAGAGGACCCAAGTGAGGGTTCCAATGCTCATATTCAATAGCTCACAACTGATGAATAGAAAGTCAGTTATTTCATCCTTGCTCCCATCACTTTTGAAATTTGTATTCATATTATTTTCCTGCCTATATAATCTAATGAGATATATTTGTGTTAAAATTGTAAAATACACGATTCCAGTATAAATAGAAAAACCTCAGAGTCCCAAATATAGAGAATTCTAAAATGAAATGTACTTATTCACAATTATATAGGTCATTAAAAGAGTGAGATTATACAGCACAGCAGATTAGAAGAGACATACTCATTATCTTTCTGCAAATTCACAATATTAATTATATTTATTGTATTCATTCTGGATTAGATATTAAATTATTTAAAGTGACCAAGATTCTGGTGAAATGCAATATATATGTATTATACAATTTTTGGCAAGCGTATTACCTAAATAAATCATGTTATTCACTGGCTAAGCACCCAGAGAAGATTGTAAAGGGATACAACTAGTAAAAAATCATCCTTTCTGAGGTAACTCAGACCCAAAAATACAGGTATACTTCAAACCTTCTCAGTTATCAGGGAAGCTTCCTCTTGAAGCAAATGGGAAGAAATGAAGTTGCCTACAGCCAGAAATTATGCAGAGTGAAAAACCTTGAAGCAACCAGGCTCAGGGAACACTGCAGAAAGGGATGAAGAAGGAATGCAAAAATCAAAGAGGATGGAGGACACCAGGAAACAAGGTCTCTAAATCAGCATGGTCACAGTTTACATTAACTCACAGATACTGAGGCCTCATGCTCACAGCCTACACGAGTCCTTTATCAGTTGAGGTTCTTGAGCTGAGAGGAGAAGAAGACACAGATACCTAACCCCTAGCCCAAAAGCAAGCTCCAATCAATAGCCACTTGCAAATGAAAATTTAGTTTTCTTCAAGGAAGACTCACTGGGGGGGAAAAAAAAAATCTGTTAAGAGTTGGCTGCATGCCCAGTGGGTAGATGTCCAGCCACAAACTCGACAGCATCATTACAGGTTCTGGCTCTGATTACCCAGACTCTGTGAATCAAATTCTGCCTCAGACTCAGCAGAGCAGAGTTCCAAAGACAATTCTCAGACAAGTCCATCTGCTCTAATGAAAGTGAGCTGCCTAGAAGTTTTGAGTAACAAAGATACCCAGAAAGCAACTCCCCCACATGCTGAACGATCTGTAGACTGTGCAGTATGATCCAGGTTCCTAGATTTGTGAACTGTCACAAATGTTGGAGTTGGATTTGGTGATAAAACAGTTTTTAAGTCATTTATGCTTCTGTAATTACCCACTCCTTACATATTTCTCTAAGTAATCACCAAAAGACACATTGCTTCACCAAGATGAGTTTTGAAGTATTTATACTTTGGTCTGTGGTGTCGTATCTCCCTAAGAAAAGTTGTTTTTTGTTTTTTTTTTTTTTCTTTTTTTTTTCACACAGCAACAGTAAAATTTTGTTTGTTTTTAACCACTTGCATTTCATGGTTTTTGTCATATTTTGATGTTTGCTTGAAATTTAGAGTCTTTTATTTTATAGCTATTATATGACTTTTTTGTTTTTAATGTTTTGTTTTGTTTTTTTGTCTAATGAGACAAGTAGAGAGAGGAGAAATTTCAATCAGAATATGGCAAATTAAAAAAATCTCTTTTCAGTAAAATAAATCAAATGCAGGACAGAAAAGAAAGATCATGGTCTTGTAATATCTAATGCTACCTGTTCAAGGAAATACAGGCATTTCATGTATCTTGCCACAGCATAGAGGAATTTTAATCCAGCAATATGCTGCTCTGGCATGGGATCATATCAAAGATGTTCTAGGTTTATATGATATGTATGCATATCATATATTAATATATCACATATAAGTATTTATCATATATATGAATATATTTGTTATATATAATTGAATACAAAATAAATATTTATTATTCAATTTTCTATTTGGTATGATATATGATGCCATATATATATACATATATCACAGAAATATAGACATGCCCTGGATTACAATATTATCTGACTGGAATATAGACCTGCCCTTAGAACACTCATTTAATTCTTAACAATGAAGGTAAGATTATTTTGTAAAAGATAGCAGCCATGTTTGAAATAGATGTCTAATTGAGAGGCAGACAAAGTGATGAATCAGAGAATGATTTGACAGAATTAGTCAGAGATAGGATACACCAAACTCTCATGGGCCTAGACAGGAAAGAGGAGCTACTTAAGAAAATGAGAGAAAAAAAAAAAAGGAAGAGGGGTTTGATGAGTGAGAATGGAAGTTTTACCAGGACAGTTTTACAGAGAAAAGTTTCACAGAAAATAAGCTAGACCAAAGTGAAGGCAGAATAAGCCAGAGAATAAGAAGTACCCAGGAGATTAGAGAATATTTTCAAAGATAGGAGGAGGTCAATCAGAAGTTGAGAGAAGTTGGATTAAATCAGTCAGTTTAGAAGATTAAATCGTAAGGAGGTTAGAGGCTTCCAAGCCTAGTGATACGTACAACAGAGAAGGAAATGCTCTTGGCTAACAATGTCAGTAACGCTCTCATCTCATTCCTTCCACTGAGGAAATAAAACCAACACTTACACCATAAATATTCTAAAGTTTAAATAAAGTTTATTTAAAAAATTATGTTCCTTGATCTTGTAAAATTTCTTTATTTGGAGTCCAAATGCCAATGGTATAATATCCCATTCTATCCCTCTAATATTGTCCATTTTGGACAGAAACTTTCGTAAATAGAAATAGCTATCTTTAATGTTTTGTACTTGGATAACATAGCTAAGATCTTATACACTGAGAATAGTTCTAGGAAGGTTATTTTCACTTTTTCTTTTATATTCCAGAACTTTCCTTTTATTGTTGTTAAAACCTTACTAGTACTTTAGTGTTTATATAAATTAATTGAACTCCTAAATAGGTTAAGATATAGAAGTAAGAGAAAATTGAAAGATAAACATAGAGTTTATTGACAGGGTTATAAACAAACAGATAAAATAAATTATATTGGATAATATAAGTATGACTCCATTAGCAGAACTTAGATTAAATATACACTTAAAAGTGAATGTTTATGATTTATAAGAAGATAACTGAATATTCAGTAAAATAGATATTAAAGAGACCAGACAAATGTGGACAGTATTAGCTCACTAGGATGAGCTTCAGTGAGAAATGGATGAATGCCTTCACCATTACTGTATGCCATTGTTCTATAACTTCTTATCATATAAACAGAGAACACACTCAACAAAATTTTGAGTGACCAGGAAAATTTCATGATTAAATAAAGGCAATGTAAGACAATGTAGGACAGAAGCACAGCTTTTCTCTGTGAGGGTAACTATGACAATGCTATTTTATTTTACATTCTTCAGGCAAGACAATACAAAAAAATCTTTATTTGTATTTTAATTCTTACTTTCTTATTCAATCTTTCATTTGTATTTGCCACTATTCTTATATATGCATCACTAGCCTTATCTCACCTTCATAAATAGGGTAACTGGAAATTGAAGTATATAGTCTGGGTTCTAGCAGCCTCCAAAACTAGCTTAGCCATCTATCTCCCATATACCAATTAAATAGAGAAATAATACCTAAAGGAAGACAGCATTTACTCACTGAGTCCATATTGTATATTGAGGAGATGAAAACATGAAGGCATGTAGTGACCCCAAGTCCGTAGATCTAGGTTTAAATAGAATTCAAATTGCATAAGATGAACAAGAGACATGCATACTTAAACAATTATGGTTTAGATGTGTCCTGGTCCATGTTGTCTCCTTTCTTCCATAAGTTGGTCTAATAAAATTACTTCCACTGCTTAAGGGGTCAACCAGCATCAAAGTAGAAGGATTACTTAAACACAAAGATGATATCCTTCATCTGTCCAGGAAGGTTATTTGTGCTGTGAATTTTTGCTGTTCCTAGTATCCAAGCGGACTTGAGGTTTAGAGCAATGATTTATCTCTATGTCTTCAGCCTTGAGGCAGGCTGAGACAGGTTAGATACTTCTTCAGTGATTAACATGTCTAAGTGGAGAGGTGAGCAGGTGCAGGAAGGTGAAAGAGACAATTGTAAAATTAAGCAGAGATGCCTTCCCTTTAGTGCGACAATTAGTATTCACAACCAAGGATTCAGTGTTTTCTACCAAATCCAATTTCTATGTGTCTGGCTCAGCATTTCATATACACACTGTGTTATTCTACAGACTTGAGGAAGAAACTGAAAAATTGTCTCTGGTATTTCCTTTAATCAATTTAGATTTGAAAACCATTTTTTCTATTATTTCATAGCTTTAGCACTTAATAGTCAACATTTAAAGAAGTTAATCTGTGTTTTACTTGGTAGATAATAAATATGTTATGAAATATTCTAATGCAGGTACAAGATGGGCATAATTAATACAAGTTCATCAAAATCACGCTAATAAATTTTTGAAAAGACTTCATATCTGAAAACCTGTGGACACCCTATAAAATGTACAAATTAGATTTGCAAGTGACCCTGAGCTTGATATATTGAAAGCACATTTCACTTTTAGAATATAGCTCCTGACTAAGTAGAGGAAGTCTAGTGAGCTTCCATTAAAAGATACTGCAAAGAACGGATGTTAATTTAAGCGATGCAATAAACTGGCCTGTCTCCTGTAAGGTGAAGGACACATCAGAACTTTAATGAACATCTTGTTGAATAACAGGTACAAGATTAGCTGCTCACCATGGAAGACTGATTAAGTTAGAGAGGATAGTACCTTTTTATCCAGGGTCTCCTCTCACATACTGCCACTGATTGAACAAGCATGTGTCTGTACTACAAAGATAGCATTGCCAAAAGCATACATGTTCTGTAAGGCCAAATAAAATCATTCACCCTAAAACTCTTTATCAAAGCTTGCTAATGATGATAGAGTTGCCCTATATGTACAAGGAAGTATTATAACATCATTAATTAAATAGAGAAAAATAATGGAATCTATTCTTGGGCAAAGTTGTATTTGAGAGGAAAAGAAAGATTTTTATATTCAAGTTCATTTCACTGTGATATATATATATAATATATATATATATCATATATATATATATGATATATATATATATTACTTATCCTTAGGTAAATCAGAGTCTTTTATATTTAGAAGATGAAACTCCATTGAAGTTTCAATGTGTAGTCACATTTCAAAGTAGTTTTTGTAGTATATACTAAACAATTCATATTGCCAAAATAGAATTACAAGTCTTAAGTTTATATTCAAATTTTAAAAAAAGATACTAAAATACTATACCACAGTAGATATTTGTCTGATTTAATTTAATATGTAGAATATGTTCATGATTATTTAACAGGCTATTATAATTTATGCATAGATGCATCTTAACTCTACATGAAAGATCTCATCAAAATATTCATTCAAATATCTATTGAATTCCAAATTCACAATACAAATGTAGCAAATATTTCAGCAAGTAAACTTGGAGTGGGTAGGCAGATAGAAAAACTTATTTCAATGATCCTCTGGCAAGTATAAAGACTTTAGCTTAATCCCTAGAATCCATCTAAAATTCCATGTTTAATCATGCGAACTTTTCTTCCCAGTGGTGGGTAGTCGAAAATACTGATGTTATATGCTAACCAGGCTAGGCTGCTTAGTGTGTTCCAGGGCAATAAAATAACCCACATAAATGTGTACAGTAGTTATTCACATGAACATAAGCATGTGCACCCATCATAGAAGAACATACACATTCATATATGTACTGACACACCAAAGAAAGTTAAGATGTAATAATCTTACACTAGGAAATATATTGCTATTTTCTTCTTCATAGAAAGGGCTTCTGTCATGCTGGAAAGATCCCAGATGTCCCTCAATAGAGGAATGGATACACAAAATATGGTACATTTACACAATGGAGTACTACTCAGCTATTAAAAACAATGAATTTATGAAATTCTTGGGCAAATGGATGTATCTGGAGGATATCATCCTTAGTGAGGTAACCCAATCACAAAAGAAGTCACTAGATATGCACTCACTGATAAGTGGATATTAGTCCAGAAACTTAGAATACCCAAGATACAATTTGCAAAACACAAGAAAACCAAGAAGGAAGACCGACATGTGGATACTTCATTCCTCCTTAGAATAGGGNACAAAATACCCATGAAAGGAGTTACAGAGACAAAGTTTNNAGCNNAGANNNAAGGATGGACTATCCAGAGACTACCCCACCCGGGGATCCATCCCATCATCAGCCACCAAANCNAGACACTATTGCACATGCCAGCAAAATGTTGCTGAAGGAATCCTGATATTTTGGTCTCTTGCGAGGCTATGCCTGTGCCTGGCAAACACAGAAGCACATGCTCATAGTCAGCTATTGGATGGAACACAGGGACCCAATGGAGGAGCTAGAGAAAGTACCCAAGAAGCTGAAGGGGTCTGCAACCCTATAGGTGGAACAACAATATGAACTCACCAGTAGCCCCAGAGCTCATGTCTCTAGCTGCATATGTAGCAAAAGATGACCTATTCGGCCATCGTTGGGAAGAGAGGCTCCTAGTCCTTGCAAAGTATATATGCCCCAGCACAGGGGAATGCTAGGGCCATGAAGTGGGAGTTGGTGGGCAGGGGAGCAGGGGCGGGGGGAGTGTATAGGGAACTTTCGGGATAGCACTGGAAAATTAAATAAAGTATCTAATAAAAAAAACAAGAAACACCTTCAGTTTTACATTTAACCATACTTATTTGTTACAAATAGTTTCACTCGCTATAGTTATTTTATGTTGTATAATCCATTTTCATATCTATTATAATAATGGAATTAAATTATGTTATATTGCTTATAAAAAAACTTGTTGCTTTTAATTACTGAGTAGTGAATTCCATTCTCTATGAACACTGTGTTGTGTTTATCCATATGCTAGTTAACGGATACCATAACTTGGGGACTCTCGAACTGTTATCAATAATGTGGTTATGAGCATTTACATACAAATCTTTTCTTATGTACCTAGGAGTATAATTGCAGCAATATCTGAAAATTATTCTTAAAATTATCCTTTAAAAATGTACCAGAGGTTGGCCTAGTCGGTCATCAATGGGAGGAGAGGCCCTAGGTCCTAGAAGGTTATATGCCCCAGTATAGGGGAATGCCAGGGACAGGAATGGGAGTGGGTGGGTTGGGGAGCAGGGGAAGGGGATAGGCGATTTTCAGAAGGAAAACTAGGAAAGGGATAACATTTGAAATGTAAATAAAGAAAATATCTAATTAAAAAAAAAAAAGAATGAAAGGGCTTCTGTCAAGTGAGGGATACAGTTCAGAGGCAGACATTAAAGACAAAAGTTTTGAAAGATATTCCATGATTTTACCCCTAGAAAAAACTATATGTACTGAGGAAGGCTTAGAGGGCAAGAATTAGCCATTCCTTGGGATGGGCCCCCGATTAGTTGGTGATCTAATAAAAAGTGGTCATCCCTGAAAATATGTACACAAACAAACACACAAAAAAAATGGACCTAGCAATTTATACTGATACATATGCTCAAAAATGTGTAACAATAATAATGCTGGAGAAAAAGATTATCATTTAGGAGTATGTGGAGACTATAGGGAGGGGTTATATTGAGGGGACATGGGATAGCCTGTAGGGAGTAAGGGAAGGGAGGAGTGATATAAATACACTAAAATTAACAATGCAAAGTAAGTAAGGGTTAAAAGGAAATAAAACCTAACTTTTCAATGTGGTTTAATGTTTGTGCATAGTAATGTTAGGTGAAATATATTTCTTGATTTCTAATTGTTTCCATTTTCATTTTGGTTTATTTTCAGTTTAATAAGTAATACTATAAATATATTGTATATAAACATATATACTTATATATAACAACTTATTTACAGGTATAAAAATAATTGTTTTATACAATACACTAAACAGAACATAAAAAGGATACACATTTTAATGAATTAATATTTGAAAAGATATTATAATTTACATTTTTAAGTCTTAATAGGCTAAAGGAAGATGTACAATAAGGAAAAAGTACAAGAATAGCAACAAAATCATGGATGCTGAAAGGTCTGGAGTATATCTTAAGTGACATATAGGAAGGTCTCTTCTATAGGGAAGGCCTTCAGTAGCAACATTCTAGGTTTGGGTGAATACCTTACAATCATTCAGCCACGTTACCCACAGTCCAGTGTTTGACCCCCTAGAAGTAAAGACTAATGGGAATTTAAGATAAAATGTATAATTAATGACACACATGAATAAATGATAGATACACAGAAAGAAGATACAGTGCAATAACCCAGGCTTGACACAATCTCTAGGAGATTTTGTGGGAACCCAGCATTGTGATTTTCCTGGGTTCCTTTGAAATATATTTGTCTTTCTTCCTCAAAAGTTGTAGTCAAGTAGGGAAAAGAGTTTACTGTATCCAAATCATAAAAGAACATGCATGATATGCACTCACTGATAAGTAGATATTGGCCCAGAAACTCAGAATACCCAAGATACAATTTATAAAACACATGAAACTCAAGAAGAAGGAAGAACAAAGTGTGGATACTTTGATCCTCCTTAGAAGAGGGAGTTACAGAGACAAAGTTCAGAGCTGAGACAGAAGAAAGTACTATCCAGACACTGCCCATATACAACCCATATACAACCACCAAACTATATACAACCCATCCCATATACAACCTCCAAACCTAGACACTATTGCTTATGCCAGCAAGATTTAGCTGACAGGACCCTGATATAGTTATCTCTTGAGAGGCTATGCCAGTGCCTGGCAAATACAGAAGTGGATGCTCACAGTCATCTATTGGATGGAACACAGGGCCCCCAATGAAGGAGCTAGAAAAAATACCAAGGAGCTAAAGAGGTCTGAAAACCTATAGGAGGATCAACAATATGAACTAACCAGTACCCCTTAGAACTGTGTGTATAATTGCATATGTAGCAGAGGATGGCCTAGTCAGCCATCAATGGGAGAAGAAGCCCTTGGTCTTGTGAAGATCTTATGCTCCAGTACAGGGGAACGCCAGGGCCAGGAAGCAGAAGTTGGTGGGTTGGGGAGCAGGGTGAGGGGAGGGTATAGGGGACTTTTGGGATAGCATTTGAAATGTAAATGAAGAAAATACCTAATTTAAAAAGGGGGGGGTGATAAAATACCCATGGAAGGAGTTACAGAGACAAAGTCTGTAGCAGAGACAGAAGGAAGGACCATGGAGAGACTGCCGCACCTGGGGATCCATACCATAAACAACCACTGAACCTAGACACTATTGCAAATGCCAACAAGATTTTGCTGACAGGAACCTGATATAGCTGTCTCCTGTGAGGCTATGCCAGTGCCTGGCAAATACAGAAGTGGATGCTCACAGTCATCCATTGGACAGAGAACAGGGTCCCCAATAAAGGAGCTAGAGAATGTACCCAAGGATCTGAAGGGGTTTTCAACCCCATAGGACGAACAAAAATGTGAACTAGCCAGTACTCCCAGAGCTCCCTGGACTAAACCACCAATCAAAGAAAACACATGGTGGGACTCGTGGCTCTAGCTGTATATATATATAGGAGAGGATAGCCTAGTTGGTCATCAATGGGAAAAGAGACCCTTGGTTTTGCAAAGGTTTTATGCCCCAGTGTAGGGGAATGCCAGGGCCAGGTAGCTGGTATGGGTTGTTTGGGGAGCAGTGCGAGGGGGGAGGGGATAGGGGATAGTCGAAGAGGAAACTATGAAAGGGGTAACATTTGAAATGTAAATAAAGAAATTATCTAATAAAAAATTAAGAAAAATAAAAAGAGTTAACTGTAGCCCCAGAGGAACCTTGAAGGCAGCTTTAGATTGTAGGGTAGCCACACTAACTCAGTAGTGCAACAGAGTTCTTAAACAGACAAAATCTGATTATCTCCTGACATTTCCTTTGTACATAAGTGCCACTGTGAACTAAATATTGCCAGGGGATTTTTCTGCTCTGACAATAAAAAGCCATTCCTTATGCCCTTCTATATGCCCTGTATTTTTCCTTTTCTCCCTCAATTTCTTCTATATTTTTGTTTTAAAAAATAGTTTATAACTGTATCTTTATTATATGCTAGAGGTTGCAACACATTGTTACAGTCTTGAAGAACTGAACAATTCAGCATTCATGTGCAGTGTTTTTTGTTAACCTTCTGTTGCTACTAAATAAAGTCTAGCAGCAATGTTAACTATGAACAGAATTGTCTCATTTGAATATCAGTTGTGTGATATCATTTTTAGGGGACTGCTGTTTGAGCATTTGAATTTATTCTCTATGTACATGACTAAGAGGCAGACAGCTATAGCGAGTTTCAACATTCTTTAGTACCTTAAAATAGTTTTGTGGAATTCCTGTTGGTACACACTTTTGCAAACTACTTTGTTTCCTGCATTTACAAGCATATAGTTATTACATATTTATTCTTGCACTCAAACAATAAGCTTTTATTTTATCTATGTTCTGTGACTTGTTTTTATGTTATAAGACTAAAATGAATGTGTTAATTTGATGAACACTTGTATATGATTTTAAAATTTTAAATGATTACTGAAGAATTATATGCATAAGAGTACAGAAGAAGCAGTACTTTAAGTGTATATATTAGGAGTTTGTATTTCTTGAGAATATTTTACTAATACATGTAAGCACTAGAATTAGGCACAGAAAATTAGAAAGACTTAGGAGACTGATGTAGAGGAGTCTTTAAAAATATGTATGTGGCGCCAAAAATTCATGAGAAAATACAATATATTTTATACTTTTTAAAAGTCTACTTATTAATAGGATATTCATCAAGATCAAATGGTTGATAATATATCAGTATAAGGCGACTTTAATCACTAAAATGTTTATTACCTACTAGAAACGATAGATGCCTTACATTTCACTCATTGTCAGGGTCTTTGCATTATATAGATTGTAATAAAAATGGATCATAGTTGCCAATTAGCACATTTCCTGAGACTGCCAGTGTTAGTATACATTACATGAATTTCTCTACTTTTTTTTGGGGGGGGGGAGAGGAAAGGGTTTATTCAGCTTATATTTCCATACTGCTGTTGATCACCAAAGGATGCAGGACTGGAACTCAAGCAGGTCAGAAAGCAGGAGCTGATGCAGAAGCCATGGAGGGATGTTCCTTACTGGCTTGCCTCCACTAGCTTGCTCAGCCTGCTCTCTTATAGAACCCCAGACTACCAGCCCAGAGATGGCACCACCCACAAGGGGACCATCCCACCTTCATCACTAGTTGAGAAAATGCTTACAGCTGGATCTCGTGGAGACATTTCCCCAGCTGAAGCTCCTTTCTTTGTGACAAATCTAGCCTGTGTCAAGTTGACATACAAAACCAGCCAGTACAAGGATGGTGGAGAATATAGTGTGGGCCCACTGTCATACTTCTCTGCTTGAAATGAGTTCCTTGGTCAGAAGCAATACTGTGTGGAATACTATGACTATGGATAAGGCATTCTGTAAGTCCATGGATGGTGGTTTTGGCAGAAGCCTTATATGCAGGAAAGGCAATACCATAACCAGGATACATTATCTACTCCAATAAGAACAAAACATTGTCCTTTCCACAGAGGAAGTGGTCCAAAACCATTCTCAACAATAAAAGAACCTCTGGTGGAATCACCATGCCTGACCTTAAGCTGTACTATAGAACAATTGTGATAAAAACCGCATGGTACTGGTACAGCGACAGACAAGTAGATCAATGGAATAGAATTGAAGATCCAGAAATAAATCCACACACCTATGGTCACTTGATTTTTGACAAGGGAGCTAAAACCATCCAGTGGAAAAAAGACAGCATTTTCAANAAATGGTGCTGGCANAACTGGCNGCTANCATGTAGAAGAATGNGAATNGATCCATTNTTATCTCCTTGTACAAAGCTCAAGTCTAAGTGGATCAAAGACCTCCACATAAAACCAGAGACACTGAAATTGATAGANGAGAAAGTGGGGAAAAACCTCGAAGATATGGGCACAGGGAAAAAATTGCTCAACAGAACACCAATGGCTTGTGCTGTAAAATCAAGAATTGACAAATGGGACCTCATAGAATTTCTCTACTTTTATGTTCATAGGAAATCATTATTATCTTCTAATCCAAATGGAAAGAGATCTGCTTTCTTCTCAGAGATTCATATTTCTTTATAGATTGAGTTATAGTTTTTTTTATTTTTTTCTTTATTGAAAATATTCTTTTCTAATAATAATAATATACCCTGCTTGAAGTTTTTCTTCATTCTCCTCCTACCAGTTCCTCCTCACATCCCCTCCCCTTCGGTTGCACTTCCCTTTTGTATCTTATAAGAGTATAAGAGGCATCTGAGAGACAGCAAACAAACATGTCAAATGTGACAAATGAAGTATAGGAAGATGACATAAATAATGCCTAAATTTAGTATTCACCATGCTAAAACTAAAAAGCAAGTAAAGAAGTAAAACTCCTCTATGGTCATTCTTCTGTAGGTTAAAAAAAAAAAGTCCAGAGGTGGTAGTGCACACCTTTAATTCCAGTACTAGGGTATCTCAATACCAGCCCGGTCTACAAAGTGTCTACATGGCTGTCTATAGGACAGCCATGGCTATACCATGAAACCCAATTTCAAAAACCAAACCAAACATAAAGCAAACACCCCCCCCCCAAAAAAAAAATAGGTGAGTATCTTGTAAATCCTATCCAGTGTACTAGAGACTGAAATATGGTGATGCATTTGTGTGTAGTTCTGGCCTGAGAAGGAAAAGAAGTCCAAATGGATAATAGGATACACTTATCAAGAGTAGCAAGACAATGGGACAATAAATAAGGAATGTACCTTTTTTTTAATTTGATATTTTATTTTTTTGTATTTCACATGTTATCCTCTTTCCCAGTTTTCCCTCTGGAAACCCCTTATCCCATCCTACCCATACCCCATGCATATATGAGGGTGCTCTCTCACCCACCCACTCAACCAATCCAGCCACATATGTAGCAGAGGATGGCCTTTTGGACATCAGTAGGCGTAAAGGCCCTTAGTCCTGAGAAGGCTCAAAGCCCCAGTGTAGGGGAATGCCAGTGGGGGAAGGCAATATGTCTTTTTAGGAAAAGCTATATGTGGATTGGGAAAAAAGTAAACATTAATAATTGTGAGCTCAGCATGGTGGCACATGCCTTTAATTCCAGCACTCAGGAGGCAGAGGCAGGTGGATTTCTGAGTTCCAGGACAGCCAGGACAATATAGAGAAACCCTGTCTCAAAAAAACAAAACTAAAAAAAAACAAAACAAAAAAAAAAACAAAACAAAAGACAAAACAAGACAAAATAAAAAAAAACAAAAAAATTGTGATTTAGAAAAGGAAAACAACAGTTTATTTTAAAAGAGATTTCTTAGACAAGATATTGGAAATAAAGATTGTGATATGAATTCTAATTAGACAAATGTTACCTATACCAAACTAAAAATGATTTGAAAGAACTACTTTCCCATTGTTCACTAATACAAATATTAATTTAACATATAATATCTTGAATATCCTGATTTCAATCCCATGCATACAATATATTGTAGAGCTGTAAATGTAATTTTTATTGGTCTGAAGTAACTCTCATATTGGAGGCTTACTGTTGAATAAACTTGCCCTTTTTAGTTCTTTTTGAACTCTAGCTGGCTAATTCATCTTAGGTGTTTGGTCATAATTTCCTCTCCAAGCTGACAGATTCAATCTGGATTCTCTCAGCTTCTCACTGTATTGCTCTGCTTGGCCTCAAACTAACTCTGGCTATTTGTTCTACTCTTCTGGCTCATTTATATTTTCTGCCTTCAACTGCCTGATGACCTGCAGTGAACTGAAGGAACTCATGAACAAACTCATCTTTACTATACTGTACTGACTCCAATCTGACTGACTCTACCTGCCTCAGGTAAATAGCTTCTATTTCCTGTTCTATATTCCTGAAAGTATATCCTATCTATGACTTGTTCAAATCTTTCTCTGATTAATAACTTTATCTGTTCCCTGATTAGATAGCACTTTCAAACATAGCTACTTCTTTCTGCAAACTAATTTTCTTTAAAGATATACTAAGGGTATTTCTGTATTCTAGCCAGAGGGATCAAAACTGTGGAGTATGCCTATAGAATTACACAGATTTAGACCTTTGGATAAGGTTCCTTGCCAGAACAGCCATTTTGTAGGATTAGAATTCTTCTACATAACTCCATTTAAATTATTTTTAAATGTATGTATGTGTATATTTAGGAAACTTCCACAGTAGTAGGTTTTCTTATGACAGTTTTAGAAGGTCTTTACAGTCATCTTTTTCTATCTTCTCTTTTTTCCCTTGACTTCACCTTTTTTACTTCTTAATTCTTTCTGCTTCATTGCTTCCCTTAACCATTTTATTCTACTGTGTTTTGGATCCCTTCTCTTAAATTGATAGACCTATAAGAACATCTTTATCACACAACCACTCTTTCAAAGACTTATAGATCATTGTAGAAATGAGATATGGCAAGAAGAAAGAATGTAAGTGAATATTTCTGAAAGAAGAGTATTTTTGCCACACAAAAGAGAATTTACATGTGTGAACTTACAACAAATTTGAAAGCATGTACAAATACTGCAAAAACTCAAGTAACGAAAAAAAAAAAACTGTTGTATGGAAGGGAGAGAGGCAGGCATAAAACTGTCTCTTGCTTAGGAGTTATTGGCAAGTAACCAATGCTAGGAGAGGGTGTATATATTCTCTCTCAGAGTGTTCCTCCTTATAGGGAGACTAAAATCCAATGGGTAACCAAATACCAAAGAATATATGGGAGCACAATTTGTACTTGAAGGATATCAAAATAAACAAAAACAACAACCTAACACACACACACACACACACACACACACACACACACAGAAAAGCAGCATTGAAAGTTGATGAGTAGGAAAATGGCTTATATGTGGAATTAAGAAATGCAATGCATACGATACAATGTGTTGTGTAAAATTCTCAAAGACCTACCAGAAAAAAATTGAAATGTACAGAAAGCTAATCATATAACAGATGGTATAACCTGTGGCAATAGGCATGGGGAACAACAGCAGCAATTAGTTTCATGGGTTGTTTAAGTAAAAGAATAAAAGTGAGATGCTAATAAAAAGTAGGTTTTCATGGAAGTGATCCTAAGTATAATTTATACTGTTGAATGACTGGACATACTATTTAAGAAAAATGATCTAGCTTGATGGGCGATGGAACAATTCTTGTATTAACGCACTAAGTTTTAGGCATCTATGCAAATAGATGTCCCCTGTGACCTTTAGTGTAAATGTGATAATCCAAGAGATCCAAGGAAGCTAGTCTAAAATAAGCAGACAAGACAAAGACATTTGCTTCTAGAAAGCAAAGCTGAAATCTGTGGCAACTGAGAGACTTTCACCTCAGCATGCTGACTGCTAAGAGTATCTTTGAGTAGTAGCCCAGACTATGGTTCCTTTTTACTTTGCTCTTGAACATTTAAGTGATGCACACTATGAATTGACTGCTCTGTTCCTTATCTTAAGATCCTTAACTCCACCTCTTTTTCACAGGTTAACCATTTCTTTGAGTTTGCAGTAAATATGGTCAGCACTTCTGTGAACTGAGCCTATTTACTGGAACTGCTTTCTAAAATAAATAAATAAATAAATAAATAAATAAATAAATAAATAAATAAATAAATAAATAAATGAATAAATGAATGAATAAATAAGCCCCAGTAGAATTCTGAAAGCCTGGTTTTAGGCAGCAGAGGCTAATGCAAACAGGTGCATACAGATCCCATGACATGTGTGCACTGAAACTGGCAAAAGTAACCCAAGACAAATTGTCTAGCAAATTGTCTCTTGATATATAACTTATGAAAGCAAGGGTGTGAGCCACTGAGCTGTTGTTGTGTCACTGTGTCACTCCTACTTTTTGGTGATATGATGTGAGTCAAGCCTCCAGTCATCAGCAATGGACACAGAGCACAGAACAGGCAGGTTTTCAGCAGGGACTCAGTAATTTCTGGATCAAAATTGACAATGGTGTTTTCTATTTTATTGTGAAGCTTTGGATCTGTAAACACTGATCACTGATATTACTTCCACTGAATTACTAGGATAACTATCTGAGAGTCATTACATTCATTCTCCCTGTAAAATTGTGTTCATGAAATAGATATTAATATACAGCAAACAAAAATTCATTGATTATATGGAAAACATGGTTATCTTCTCTTAAAGGAGTCTTCTATGTTATGTGATTGTATCAGTATTTCAAAAGGAAAAAAGTACTGCATGTACTTGAACCTTGATGCATATGTATAGTGTTAGTTGTTGAAGTATTAAACTATTTTTCTAAAATAATAAAAAGTAACAAATCTATCAAACAACTGCAAACGTTGAAATACTCTACATACCGCAGTAACAATAGTTCAATAAAAATGTAATTCTTTACTTTTTGTCAATTTTGCAGCATGCACTCCAATCTTATACATCTTACCCTCCCCTTGTGCACAGTCTCTACCCTGAAACCTCCTCCACAAAATAGAGAAAAAGAGTCTCATTGTGGAAGCTGTAGTGTGTCACAGTGTTTCCTACAGTATACACTTTTTTTCCACAGTTCTTTGGTTACAAATGTTCATTGCAATGAATCCTTGGCCTAGTGATTAACATCACTCAGATATTCACTTTTTTCCCTGTGTCATGGAGATCCTTCAGTTTACATTTGTAGGAATAGCCCCTTCATTCACTGTAACAGGTTCATCCAGGGGGGTAGATGTTGCTGTGGACCAATTCAAAATCCTAGTGTAGAGAAATTTTAATCCAGAAACATGTCTACAAAATAACCCTAATTCTCCTCCTCTCATGATGCTGGGACTAGCTCTCCTGCCTGCCATAGATGGCAAAGGACAAGAGAGTGGAGAGGACTCTCTCTTTCCCTTCTGTTCCACCACCCAGTAGATAAGTGGCAGAGCCAGTTTTCCAATACTCAGGCCCTCAGGGCCATCTCACTCACAAACCCTAGTGTCCAGGGCCAGCTCTGCACTGCTTCCCAGGTAAGGGACAACGTCTGCTATCCTGAATATTGTAGTCCATGAAAGGGTGGATCAGATAGCCCACTCTAATGAACTCATGGCTAGTTCTCATGTCTTCTGTAGGTGACAAGGGGCAAAAAGCACAAGCATCTCTTCCCCTAGCCCATGTCACTGCATGGCTGACTTCTTCCTCTCCCAGGCCTTCCTGCATTGCCCCACCCTGTGGTTATCTGTCTAGGGCTCATGTGGAATGTCCTAGGTGGGATTTTTCAGGTCTGTGTCACACTCCTGCTGGGCCTTGTAGCTCTAGACGGTCTGTCTCCTCTAACATTCGCTTGCTCCCTGCCCTAGAAGCCCATCTAGGTTTGTGCAGAGCTAGACAGATGTGTGTCCCAAGCTAGCAGTATTAATGGAATATTAAGCTACTAATCATTCAGACCTTCAAAGGTCAGAACTCTGAGTGTAGACATAGACATAGCCTATCTCTCCTCCACTGAATAATGACAGACATATGTTACAGCAATGGTTCCAGGGTCAGGGATATTTAATTCTTTATGGAAAACAAAATAGAATACTAAATTCATTACTATATAATATTGAATAAATCTTAAGTAAAAATTGTACGATTATCAGTGAATGTTTGATTTATGTTTCTATTTCAATACTTATACCCCAGGGACAATGTAAACATTTCACTGACAAAAAACAAACTTTATTTTTATTCTAATAATCTAATAAGATTTTTCTAGGAATCTTATAAGATTATGAATATCTAATAATCTTATGCTTATTTTTCAAAAAAGTTTTTAAACTAGATATACTACTTACTAAAATTTTAACTATATATCAAAA
This sequence comes from Mus pahari, assembly GCF_900095145.1. Lineage (NCBI taxonomy): Eukaryota > Metazoa > Chordata > Mammalia > Rodentia > Muridae > Mus > Mus pahari. Next base: position 84,000,752 of record NC_034597.1, on the reverse strand, counting down.
GTATTTTCT